>NC_052515.1:20129724-20429724 GCF_014356525.2 Nilaparvata lugens
CTAATTACGCATTTTCCTTTTCCTTCTAACCCTTCTTCCATACCTTCTCCTGTTTGGTTTGCCTGGTCTCGCCACCTTTCCCTCATTTCCTCCTCTTCCTCGTTTTCTTACAACTCATTTTCCTATTTCCAATCTTTTTCTACACCTTGTTCTTTTTTCCATATATGCTTGCTATCAATTTTCATTCTTTCTTTTTCACCATCTATTTGATTCCTTTTCTCCTGTTTCCTTTCAACGTTCCTCCTCCGCTTCAACATATATTTACCTTTTCCCTACTTATCCTCATATCTCTCCTTGCTTCTCTCAAATTTATACTCTCCCGCTTTCTACTCAGCCTCATCTTCCTTCTTTCACATTCTATAGTGAGGTCCACGTTATAATGACAGTATTTGATCAACTTTGGTTTTGCTATCCTTGTCTATCATTCGACATAGCCGGTGGTACTATCCTTTTCTAGGTCCACAACGATGCCAATTATGTTTTTGACAGTCTAGAAATATAAATAATTGATGCAGAGAATCGGCATCGCTATTCTCCCATCTTTATCTACTGCCATTATAACGTGGACCTCACCATAGTCATCCAACTTATTCCTCATTATCACTTTCAATTCATTCACCTTATTCTGCATCTTCTCGTTCTTCTCTCTTCACTTGTACTTATCCTTAGTTTGAACCGATTATCATCGTTTCTCTTTTTTCTCCTCCTCCTTCTCCTCCTTTTCCTTGTTTTTTCTTTCACAGTTCTCCCCATTCCGTCCTCTTCCTTCTCCTACCTCTCCCCTTACCCTCCTCATCCTCAACCTCCTTCTCCACCACCACATCCTCCTCCTCCTTCTTTTTCTCATTCCCGATCTCCTTCCTTCCCACCTCCTTTCTCTATTTTCTTGTTATTCCTCTCCTGCTCCTTCTGATACTCATGCTCTTTCTACTCCACCTCTTCCTCTATTACTTCTACCACTTCCTCTTCCTCTCCTGTGCATTTCTCCTTTTCTCTCTCTCTCTCTCTCTCTCCCTCTCTCTCCTGTCAACCTGCCCTAAAGCACTGTCGTGGGAAAACAGAATAGACTTTTAAGAAAGGCAGGAGAGGCTACCAGTTTGGCCTTTTAAAAAAGTTGTCCCCAAGGGTGAGTTCTGAGTTACACTAGAACCTTTGCGAAATCTTTTCAATGTCCTTTTTGCTCACTATTAGAACTCATGTCCTTCTTCCTTCTCTTCCCATTTCTTCCTTTTTCCACCATCTCCTTGCAGATATTCTCATTTTTTTGTCACATTTCCTCCTTTATCATTTCTCTCAACCCCTTTTTTCTTCAACTCTCTACCTTCCTCGTTTGCAATTTTTTCCTCTCTGGTATTTTCACACATCACTTCCATTGATTTTCTTCTGTCTATTATTATCCTTGTGATTTTCCAATTCCCATTCGTATTCTTTATTCTACATATTTTCATTTCCTCAAGTTTCATACAATTTCTCATCTTTTCTATTTGTTTCCCTTATTTTACTCTTCGACATCTACTACCTGTTTCTCTCCTAATTCTACTACGACTTTTCTCCTTCTCCTCTCCCATCTCTTTCTTCTTCTCTCCTCTTCTCCTCCCTATCTTGATTCTCCAATTACTTCTCTTTCCATCATATCTTCTCACAGTTCCCTTAATTACCCTCCTTCGCTTTTCAAGACTCCTTCTATTAATTACTCCTTCTTTTTCTTTCTCATCCTTTCTTCATTTGTTGCATCTTTCTGGCTTGAATTCTCTCTCCGACCTCATTCTTCTTCTTTTCCTTATTTTTCTCATACTTCTGAGCCTTTCCATTCTGCTCCTTATTCTTCTTCTTCATCACCTCCTTTTCCTCCTTCCTCTTCCCTACCACCTCCTCCTCCATCACCTTGTCTTCCAAACCCACCTCCTCTACCACCACCTCATTCTTCAACTCCTCCTTTCCTTCCACCACTCCGTCAACCTCTATCTTCTTCTCTCTTTCTTTTCCACCTTCATCTCATCATTCTGCTCTGAAGATGAATAGGGATCTCTTAGCAGCAAGAAATCCTAAAGGAGGAAACAGACTCCTGCAAGGGAGGTAGGAAGGGAGCAATGACTGCTGGGCTATCAGTATGTACAAAAGGCAGTTGGCTGTTGTGCATTGATACCATCTCAGCCCAAATTGAAACGCTTTTTGAAAGCCTTGAAAGTTTTTCCGGGGTCCGTTTCACGGAGAACATCTGAAAGGTTCTGTGTAAGGAATTTGGAGAGTTTTTCGGCTAGGATTTCTTCCTTTTGGAGTTGGATCTCGTGTTGGAAGAAGTAGTTTACGATATCATGGCCATGTCTTGTGAGGTATTGTAGCATAGAATGAGATTAGAGAAATATTAGTACTATTATTATTGAAAGAATATATTATTGAATTTGTTAAGTAAAAATAAAGTTCACTGATATATGTATATTTATATTTGAATTTACATGTTTTGTATAATAGTCTACATTGTCAAGCAGCCTCTTTGAGGTTCGCTTAAGGTAGCTTATTTATTCAATAAACGTTTTTTCTATTCTATTCTATATCCAAATTAGATGCTGTAAATCCCCCCGGAGACTTCTGCTACTGCAAATATTGACAACAGGGTTAACATCTAGATGGAATTTCGATGAGAGCTAATATCTAAAAATTATTTGCCAGCCCGGGAATCGAACCCGATACCTCTAAATTGCTAGTCAGGTATGCTTACCCTTCCACCAAACTGACAATCTCTGGATAGCAGCGCTCATTTTTTCCATATAGCGGCCAGACAGTCTACAGATGGAAGTTGCATTCACTCAAATGCTAATCAATGAATTGATAAATAATTATTATTTACAAAAATTTAATTTGGATTTCTCTTCTATAATAATAGTTCATTTATTAGCATTCGAATAAACGCAATTTCTCATTGATCTCCATCTCAATATTTAAAGAAAAATATAGTCCTCAGAGTGGATACAATACACTATACATTGATTAATATACAAATTATTAAAATGAATATAATGAGATCTGACAGGCATTGGCTCCTGACATGACTTTCCTACTGTTCTTAGCCAGCTGGGATTGACAGCATTACATGTCTATCACTGAACCACGAAGGTGGTCCGAGAAAAATATCTTGATCAGCCGAGAATCGAACCCGGGCCTTATGGTTACAAAATCAGTTACTAAAGCTGGATTTCCACACAACAGTAAGAATATGATACTCACAAGTTCTAATTGACTAGTCCCCCGGCCAGGTGAGTGTGAATAGTTCTATTAGAACTCATGGGAATTATATTTACACTGTTCAATGTCTATGTTGAGTGACAATTAAGCTTCAAAACAATACACTGGACTAATATCAGTAAAGACAACATATATTTACTAAATAAGATAGAATAATATGGACATCCTTGGTCATTTGAGAGGTCATTTGGCTGTAAAAATCCAGTACTGTAGGCTACACGCCTGAAGTGCCTTGCATTTAATGGTGAGTGTCAAATCCCATAAAATACAAGAAAGTGCAACAGGTGCCTTAACAATTAGAAGACTTACATTTATGGGATCTCCTTCATCTTCATGTTCTTTTACTTCTTCCACCATCTTCTCCTCCCATTTGCTCTACTCATCTACTCTTCCTTGATTTCCTTTCCTAGTACCCAATTGGGGGACTGTAATTCACGGGATCTCTTCTTTTTCACTTTCTTCTTTTTATTTTCATTGCTCACCTCATCTCCGGCTAACCCTCCTTCTATTGCTTCTATTCCTTATCATTTCCCATCTCCTTATCATCTTTCAAAACGTCCTCTCTTCCACCAACTCCACCACCTTTTCCTTCCACCTCTTCCTCTTCCACCCTTCCTCTTCCACCCGTCCATCCTGATCCTCAGAATATTCTTATTCTTCTACTCCTCCTCCTACTCTTTCTTTACACCTCTTCCTTCGTTCCTCTTATCCCTTTCCTATTCCTCCTCCTTCCTATTTATGTTTCTTCTCCTTCTCCTCCCACTCCTTCTTCTCCTCCTCCTCCTCCTCCTCCTCCTCCTCCTCCTCTTCTTCTTCTTCCTCCTCTTCTTCCTCCCACTCCTCCTCTTTCCTCTCTCTGTGTCCTGATCTTATAATATTTTTCTAATGCCTACTATTTTCCTATACATCTACTCCTCCTTTTTACATTTTTTCCCTTCCTTTCTCCCTACTCCTACTCCTCCTCCTCCTCCTCATTCTCTCCTCTTCGTTTTCCTTGTCCTTTTCCCCCTTCTCTTTCCCGTATCCGCTCAAATCTCCTCCCTATTCTCTTTTCCTTCACCTCCTCTTGCTCCTCTACCTGCAAATCCTCCTCATCATCATTCTCCTTCTCCTTCACATTACGCCAGCAAAGACTAGGTTACAGTAATATCTTCCTGTTCCCTTCGCTCTACTTTCCTTTTTATTAGACGGTCTCTTTTCTCAGTTCTCAGAGTGAGAAACAAGCGTCTATCTGTCATGTGGATCTGGAGAGTATCACGCGTAGGCGGCGTAGCACAGTTGAAGTGGCATCATCATGAAAACTGAGTGTGAAGTGGAATGAGGATGAAGATATGAGGAGGTGAAGGAATAGGAGGAAGGTGAAGAGATGGTGATGGGCGGGGGAGGAGGAGGAAAGTCCATTTGTCATTGCTGCTGATAAATGTTGCTTTTGCCACGATTCTAGCACGTCTATTTCATTTTTCTTTTTTGTTACATTTCTTTTCTCCCTTCATCTTCACTTCTTCTTCTTCTTCTTCTTCTTCTCTTCTTCTTCTTCTTCTTCTTCTTCTTCTTCTTCTTCTTCTTCTTCTTCTTCTTCTTCTTCTTCATTTTCTTCTCCCCCTCCTCATTCTTGTCAGTCTTCTTATTTTTCTTCCCTCAACTCCCTCCCTCCCCCTCTTGTTTGCTGTTCTTAGTTTTCCGACATCTATCTAGATTTCCTTTTTTCAACACCCTGTCCTTCAAGCGTGTCATTCAGAAGCTGGAGGACTGCGCAGATTTGACAGTGATTTTAGAATGAGATTTCCCTCTCGTGAAAACAGTTTCAGTTTCTCTCACTAGTTTTCGACGGAAATGTACCAATCTACTTAATTAAATCCCTTTCATTCAAAATTGGATACGTTCGTCGTCATGAAATCTATAGGACATGGATGTTCATAGGTTTTCCATGAAATTATTTCTGTTTGTATATTTTTTACAGTTTTCAAGGGAATCAACAGGTGAAACCAAAGTATGGTTCCTTGAAAAAAATTACAAATTTATTTTATATTCAAATGACAAAAATCTATTAAACTAAATTGAAAAATATGTCAGAGATTGTCAGAGGAGAACGGGTGGAACTCGATTCTCTAGATAAAAACTGTATATGTTGATCCCTAACAAAAATCACAAATTTATTGCATATTCAGACAAAGGAAATTTAATTATTCAAAATGTAAAATATGTCAGACATTGCCCATAGAAGAACATGTAGATAGAACCCGATTCTATCGAATCTTTGTTATAATATGTCGATAGACATAGTTTTTTCCAGTACAGTGGCATTCCATTGGTGGTGTAGTAATCCATTTAAAAACGCTCATGATAATTAATATTCAGTGTCAGAGCTGCGATAAAATCATTCCGAAACAGTTGTGTATTAAATTAATTTCCTCATTGAATACTGAAGAGTTGAACGAAAATCGTTAAATTTATTCAACAGTTATTATTTATGAGAATATTATTGCCCATCCCTCAATCCTCCATTTCTATTCAATAGCTAATTATAAAGTCGTATTATAAAAAGCTCATCAATAACTTTTTGTAGACAAGCATGTAAAAACAATTGCAATTGCAATAGCCAATGTTTTAGTGGAATATTCACGATGGCTTTGAATCGAAAAGTGTGTGATTAATATTGAGTACTGTGTTTGTTTGGGTCATACCAGCCGCCATATTGCACAAAAGCGCGAATAAATGGAAACGTTCATTAGAGTAATGGCGAATTTCCTGCTTCTCCATAGCACAGCGCCATTGTTTCAATTGAAGCAAATGTTTACTTGCTAACTTTACTTTCATCAACTTTTCACTTTGTTTACCTGCCTCGCTCCCTTTCCACCCCTATTCGTTTGATGCTAACAATTGGTTGAAATTGACCGCATTGTTATACTTCTAATAGAAGAGTGTTTGGGGTAATGGGTGTTCCACCCTAAGGTTTACGGTTGAATTTGTTGGTCTTCTCTATTTTTGAAATGTGGGTTACACACGCGTTGAGTGGTAAGGATTTCACTTGAATTTGTGGGAGTTCTTACTGTTTTGTATTGTTTGTACTTGTTTTAGATTCACGTTATAAAGTCAGCACCTGATTAACATTTGTTTGCTTTCCAGTCTGCCATAACACAACACAGATAGCTCTATCTTTTTCAGATCGGCACTGTTGTCAAACTGTTTGTTGAGAAATGTAATGAGCCACAAAAATGTCTCAATTATCGAATGAAAAAGACTAAGAAATTGTCAAAAAACCACAATATTTATTGTTACTTAGAAAGACCGGTTTCGGTTATTACACCATTGTCAATCTCTGATAAACCGGTCTTTCTAAGTATCAATAAATCTGTGGTTTTTGACAATTTCTTAGTCTTTTTCATTCAATATGAATAATTACCACAATATCAACTTCTCAACTACACAAAAAGTTTCTCTATTATAAAACTGTATCATCAAGTCATGGAAAAATTAATTTTCTTGACGAATAAGATGAATTCGAGATTTGATTATTATTAACAAGAATCTATAATTAATATTATATCAGATATACTGGTATAAGTTTAACTTCAACGATCTACTTTAGAAGGCGGTGCTCAGAGAAAATCGGCAACTCTGCTGTACTTTCATTCCTATGAACTTTATAATGTACATCTTACTTTATAGTCAAAATTACTGTCAATTGTGAATGTTCTCTATCTAATATCCTATGTTAATTGTAAATTCTATACAGCATACAGAGAAGGAAATACATGAATACAGGAGAGAAGAATAAAGAAGAGGCGGAAGAAGTCATGAATGGGGTTTCTCAGAGAAGAAGATGATGATGATTATAATCTAGTAAAAAATACTGCGAATGTGCCAATATTGTTAATTTTCTGTATCTATTTTTCTCTATCTAGTGTGCATTCTATTTTCTATACTGTACAGAGAGGTAAAAACATGAATACATGTGAGGAGCAAAATTAAGAGGTAGAGGAAATCTTGAATAGGGAATAATTAAGAGAAGAAGATGATTATGATGATCTAGTCTCAATTACTGATAATTTTCAATGTTCTCTAAATAGAGATTTTCAATCTTCTTCATCCAGTTTACATTCTATCCTCCATACAGAGAAGTAAATGCAAGAATACTGGAGAGGAGGTTAAAGAAGAGGTTGCAGAAATCTGTAGTGGGATTACTAAGAGGATAAGTAGATGATGATGATCTAGTCAAAATTACTGCTAATGTGTCAATTGTCAATTTTTTCTATCTAGTTTACATTATATTTTCTATACTGCATACAGAGTAGTAAAAGCTTGAATACATGAGAAGAGCAAAATTAAGAGGTAAAAGAAATCATGAATGGGATAACTGAAAGAAGAAAATGATGATGATCTATTCAAAATTACTGTCAATAGTCCATATTCTTTATCTAATTTTCCCTATCCGTATACATTCTATTTTCTATAATGCATACACAGAAGTAAAATCTTGAATACATGAGAGAAGAAAAATTATAAGTTGGAAGAAATCATGAATGGGATAACTAGAAGAAGATGACTGTGATGATCTAGTCATCATCACTGTTGTCAATGTTTTCTCTTCATCCAGTTTACATTCTATGTTCTACACTGCATATAGAGAAGTAGAAGCAAAATTAAAAGGTTGAAGAAATCATGAATGGGTTAACAAGGAAGATGATGATGATGATGATGATGATGATAAGGATGCGTGAAACTGATGTTTCATGGCACGGATGATTTCGAGATGGAAAGTGGTGTTATCCTTGTCATCATAGTTCACAACTGTTTGCTCCATTACGCCATTGATTTGTCAATGTTATGCTAGTCGAGTCAGACCCAATTGGATAAACGCCTCATGTTTGTCTAAGCTATGGTGACACTTACTTTCAACAGTCATCACCCCTTATAGAATAACCCTCAACCCTTCTCATTCAACCGATGCTGACAATTTCGAGTGAATGTGACAATAGTTGCAGAATCGAGGCTTGTAATGCCCCAGCTAAAGTGAGGAGATCCACTGTCACCGTTCATTATGAATAACATCAATGCTTTTAATTCAATCAGTTCTGACAGTTTATAGTGAACCACAGTATAGTGCTGGTTGATATGGCGACTGCACTTCTATTCAAGGGATTTGGGAACATAAGCATATCAGAGATGAATGATTCTGAGTGGGATTTCAAAATGTATCTGAGCCATCTATTTATTGTATCGTTATGTAGTTGTTTTTGATAAGGAAAATTATCACGTTTCGACTATCTGAGTTTAATTTTTTGTAGAAGCTGTGTTTCTCACTTATCAATGTAAATAGGTAAAACTATAAATTTTATTTTGGCCCTTGTAAATGGGATTAATTAATACTCGAAACTAGTCGTGTCTAAAATAAAATAAAAAAGGATACTAGACATTCTATGCTATATATTTCAGATGTGTATCCAATATAGATTATTAGATATTAATAATTAGATAAAATCACTTCACTTATATGGGCTTCTTTTGTTCAAATTAATAGAAACAATGTAAAAACTTGTAGTATCCTTTATTAAAAACTTCAAAATATTTTAACGACTAGTTTCGACCATAGATCATTTTCAAGTTAAAATGTATTACATTTTACATTACAAATAGTCCTTAAACTAGTCGTTAAAAGTTTTTAATAAAGGGTACTACACGTTTTTATATTGTTTTTATTAATAATTATATCTATGTTGATAATTTAGATTTGTACTACCTATATAGTATAAATAGATTTGATAAATTCAGATCTCCCTCAAAAATCACAAATACAGCAACAAAACTTAATCAAACATAAATAAAAAGTGAATAGCTAGTAAAAGCATGTTCAATTTGATTTCATTCCAATAAGATGGATTTATGCTTTCCTGGATATATAAATGCATGAATTTTAGGTGTATTCTTATTTCTATTTTGTATTTATCAAAATATAGGTTCTACTCTTTGTTTCTAGAAGTTATCTACTCATCTACATATCTATTCCTGTTTTGAATACTTTAAATTTCCATCTGTTTCCATTATAATGTAGTGTTAGTATGCAATGGGTCTTGCAAGACCTGGCAATACATTATGTCATTTGTGATGAAGAATCAATAAAGAATCAATCAACCAATGCATATGAAAAATCGGAGGTTATGTACTTCGTTTCAACGACTTTTGAGATAACATTCATACAACATCCACAACTGAGCATCAGACTTTAATTTAAAATCGTCAGTTCAAATTTGATTGGATATTAGCATTATTTCTGTTACAAGTATTCACGCAGGAGTCACACCATGAATGATCTAACATAATCAGTTTAAATCTTATCTTGTATCTTCATTATTTGTGCTTGAAACTTCTAAAACAATCACATGCATTATTGAAATATGTAACAGACAAATTACATCAATAAAACAATATAAAAAATCTTAAAGCATCCTTTATTTTTTAAAAACTTTAAAATAGTTTAATAACTAGTTTGAGTGGTCACAACATCATCAGGTTATAAAATGGAATAAAATTCAATAAAATGTTTGTTTACTAATTGATACAATATGAACATATGCTTAATCTCTTATAACCTGACGATGGTGTGATCACCGAAACTAGTTGTTCAACTATTTTGAAAATAAAGGGTGCTTCAAGATTTTTTTATATTGCTTTATTAATTTAAAAAGTAGTCCACGTGAATAAAGTGTTTTTTATAAAATTACATCAATTATTCGTCATTTGAAATTTGATCCGAGATTTATATCCAACATAAGATTTTCTGGTGTAATCTGAACAGCACCACAATAGGATCTGATATCATCGATTAAAGTTGATTAAACATTGATATTATTAATTTGAGCCAACAATGTTTGAGGTGGAATTCCCAGATTCACACTACATTAAAGTCATATAACTAAAGACGAATGACACCACCTGTTAGTCAGTTAACATTCGATTGGAGATTAAGGCTCAACTCACACTTCCGCAACTCAGGTCGAGAAGAGACTTGACTCTTGTCGAGAGCATGTGTCGCGGAGACTAGAATCGACTGGTCTGAGTGTTCAACATTACTCTTGCAACTTTTGAGATTTGTCTGTTATGAGCAGACAGTCATTCAAACTACTCTCTGCTGAGCTTGGCTGATTCAGTTTCACAAATACTACGTTGATACCAAAAGGAAACTCCTGTACTAAACGTCAGAATTACAGATTTGCTGATACCAGTGAGTACAAAAGGAACTGGCTGATACTGGAAGGAAACCCACGTATTGAATGTCAAAACGGGAACAAAACTACATGGAAAGTGCAGAACCATTGATGGAAGTTTTGGTCCATTCATACATGTGCATTCACTTCAAACTGACAACATTCTTCACAAATATCACCACCTCTACACATTCAAACAATGCTGACATTTTGAAGTGAATATCACTGTAGGAATCACAGCCATCCAAACATATCAGCCTGAAAGCAAAGTCTGATTCTGACCGTCTTTATTTTGTATACAGTGACATTCACTTCATACTTCCAGCATTCCTCTCAGATAGCATCAAAGCGATCCATTCAATCAATACTGACAGTCTTAAGTGAATCTCAGTAGTCGGAATGCATCAGCTCTCAGAAAATTATGAAACCTATTGTGAGATTCATTTCCATCTGTCAGTGTTGGTTGAATGGGGAGCATTCATGCTAAAGTATGTTTAAAGGTAAGCTGACATTTTGAAATAGATGTCAGGACACATATTCCATAGTTCATTCACCCACTATATTAACTACATAAACTTTGTATTAACATCAGTATATTCAAAGAATTCTTCGTAGTGTGACAATCCATTACTAGTAATGTAAGGGAAATTAATGTAGGTTCTCAGTAATGGATTTTAATAATAGGACATTTATTAGGCTTTCATGTGTAGGTTATATTGTGCCCTATTTTATGTGTGGGAGTAAATAATGAAACTAGGGTTTGTCATTAAATTTTCATCCAATAAGTGTATTGATATGTCTCATTTAAAATCATTTTATTTTATGAGCTAGTGTTATGTGTGAGAGTAAATAATGAAACTAGGGTTTGCCATTAAATTTTCATTCAATAAGTGTATTTATATGTCTCATTTAAAAAAATCTTATTTCATGAGCTAATGTGTATTATTCTCAGCATAGGCCTAATACTACTTATGTTTTAGACTACTATGGTTACTTGAGCATAAGAATGTGTTTGATTTCTATTTTCAGTGTATAATTTTGTTATGAACATGTACTAGTATTAAATGTATATCATTTAAGAATGAAAATTCATTTCAAATTAAGATATTGTAATGCGTTTATTGATTAAAGAATAGCTGATAGTTGAAAGTTTCACTTGAGAATTCAATAGTTGCAAAATGGTAGTTTTACAATGTTTTATTCATTTATTTATACGTTGATACATAGGTTACAATATCATTGTCAACTAAGAATGATTGGGAAAGGAACAATAGGCTTAAAGCCCAAAACTGTTCCTTTCCCAAATTTAGATAGAAATTGTCAAAAAATAGGTTATGTTCGCACTTTATGATTTTTGTCAAATTTTGAGTTCAAAATATATATAGGACTAGGAATTTAGAAAAGTTGAAAACCAAATTAAAGAAGAATACTTCACTGGATCATTCTAATGTTCTAGATCTACTGTTTCTAGAATTACAACATGTTCCTACTTACACAGTTTATATCGATAATACGAAATAGTCCTCATGATAAAATGGAGGAGTAAACAATGTGAATCCTACGCTTCTCATTAATCGACTCGTCGGGCCGCCCCTCGCTTCTAATTGGTTGATATGAGCCAATCAGATTCAAGCACCGTGCTCTATAGCTCTATACATTTACGCAATCTTTGATGAAACAATAATTCTCATAATTCTCACTCAGTTTAAAGTAGTCAACGAAATAAATTACAGTATTAAAGTTGAGTTTTGAATGTACCGTATTCAAAAATTGACTATGCTAAGTTCAAATACAAATGAATTCAGACATTGCAAATAAATCAAGTCTATCGACATTGTGTTGTGTTATTATTGCATCACGATTGATTTCTATTAAATTAATTTAATTTACTTGCACATACATGAGTTGAAGCATGTAAAAGCAATTGAAGCACATTCGCTCTAATCCTATTCAATTAGTTTTGATGGCCAATAACTGAATCTATTCATGACATAAATCAATCTTGATCAATGCGATTAAGGCAAGTGGAGATTGTCGGTTGATAAGGTCAATTTGGCAAATGGAGTTAGTGTTGTTAGTGTAATTGTGATTTTGAGGTGCCAGACTGGAAGGTCTTGCTTCGGGGAAAACTTGGCTGGAGATCTAAGTTAAGACTAGCATAAGAGGTAGTTTTAATTGGGCTGGACATTTTTAGTTTTCTCAGTAGACTTTATTCGAAGTACAGTACTGTGTAACAGTATGAACTATTCTTGTCAGGTCAGGTCCACTTGTGTAGTGTGAAATGTCAATTATTCTCAGATAAATATAGAATTTTTCCAGGAACATTCTTGAATCATCCTCCTCACTCGTTAGCACTTGTGCTAATTCGGATTAAATAATAATAATTGATCTCATTGTCATGCATCTAGCGTATATGGCTTCGTTTCAAAGGGTTGATTTCTGCGATCTAGATATAGATTTAAATCTCATGGATTCGCTGATCGCTCACTCCATGTGGCCGCATCCTAGAATGTAATATAAAAATGATCAAATCGAATCAATTTTATTGTTTACATTTCATGTAACATAAATCTATATAAATCACGGAACAATCATGATAATCATCAGTAAATGAATAGAAGTTTTCTTGAGTGATAAACTTTGACAAAAGTTATATACATAAGGTTATGACATTGACAATAAGAACATGACAATAAATAATTGAAGTAAACAATAATGAATTTTTGAATAATTCGATTTCTTGATAATTAATACATTCTTTTTTTACAGGTAAGATGTCCGCCAAAATCTACTTTCTTCACCTTTGAAACCAGTGTGGTGAGTCCAAAAGTTGTTAATTTTTTTCCTGCCTAATTGTGGATTTTTAAAAATATCTTAGTGAGATCTAGTACTCACTATACGAACATTATGGTCTATTGGGCTTAGCCTTGAACGTTGAGGTCAAATATTAAATAATATGCTCTTCACTATCATATTTTCAAATTCTGGGCACAAAGCAAGTGATGGAAGTGTCCCATATTTAGTTATTATTTTAAGAGGCAACTAGAATATAGAATCAATTGAAAGTAAATTTTCAATATTTTAGAAATTATCTCTCATCTAGGTAGGTTGGGTGAGAAACCAATCAAACTTCATGTTTAGAAACAAACTCCCTCCATGTATTCAATAGATAATAAAAATAAACTCTTATCGAATAAAATAATCAAGTACACAAAAAATTAAGGCGGCCACCCACAAAAAAAAAGTCATACTAAAAAAATTAATCAACTAATTTTCTGTCTACTATAGTTTACAAGTTAGGCTAGTATTCTTGTATTTTCCAAAATTATAATCTAGGTACATTAATTCAGTCCAAAATAGAAATACCCCCCCCCCCAATTCTTGAACCCATTCCAGAATAAAACATGACGTTCACCATAGATATTTCCCCCCCACAGTTATTGTATGCACTTGTCCCAGATGATTTTCCCTTCAGTTCATGGGCGTCTTCCTTACTTTTCCTAGTAAAATTGAAAAGGTTACCTTGTCTCCAAATTTGTCTCCAGGATTACCTTGTAGTTCGAATGACTATCTTCAATCTCTATTGAAAATCTGATGGAACATTTTCTCAGGAAAATCTGATGGAAAATTGTCTCAGGAAACACATACCTGTGCAAAATCTTTGAGGTGAAAAAATTGAAGATTGACAACTCTGAGAAAAATAAGAACATAGAGAACCTAAAAGCGCCTTTTAATAAGAAAATAATAAAACCACAGTTAGGTCAATACTCATCATGTGACATTGGTCCCACCATACTAAAGTTTCTCTCATAAAAACGTGGATTTCATCCATAAAAAAGGATATGACAATGAATGGATGAAAAGTAGGCCGGGTGATAATTGGATGAGTCGGACAAATGTGATGGAAAAATTGAATTGTTCAATTGAATGAAGGAAAGCAATCGCCTGCCTGCTATGACCTAATTCGCTATTATACGATTCTGACACGTGCATCAGCAGCATACCGTGTAGGTTCAACAATATTATTTTTCAAATCCTTAAAAAGATTCCTCTGTTTACTTTAGTTTACTTCCCAAAGGAAATGGGGAGAATATTCCTGGCTGTGCAATGATTCTATTGGATCACTTGAATTCAAAATATTGAACTTTTCAGTAGTTACCTCAAAAAGTATTTCAAGGAGAACGTATTTCCTCATATACATTCTTAATGATATATTTCTGAATTGTATTACGTTTATTACAGTATTGTATTTCCATTCTAGATGTACATTTTATTTTGATGATATTCTTTTTATTTTTTTATACCTATTTTTTAAGATGGGCGATTGGAAATGTAATTCTATTTTAACGGCTCACTTTATCTTAGATGAGCTGTGATTATGAATACAGTTTTAATGGCTCACTTTATCTTGGATAAGCCGTTAGCATTAAGGTATTTCAAGGAAGAATTTCAAGCCTTTATTATTCTCATCCCCTTACTCTCATTATCGCAGTCTATTTATAGATCAAACGACAACAACTCAGCTCCACAAATAGCTTGGAAGTTCATTGGAGAATAGATGCATCGATAATCGAACTGTTTTGGGTTTCAATGGTGAAAGTGATACCTGTCTTCTAATGTTGATTTATTGCCTTAATTATACTCGGCATCATATCCACCTACATGCCTGTCATATCGCTAATGTGACTCGTCATATATCATGATCACGTGTCATCAGCTCCAATCCATTATCCGCAATGAATTTCTACTGCAAACTGAGCTGTGAACTGTGTTTCAGGTTTCAGTCAGTGCTTCAGGGCAATAGTTGTGTTGTTTGTGTAACTTCAGAAATAAATCTAGTAATGATTATAGAGGTGCAATGAATCTATAAAATAATTGACTTTACTTGTAAATCCAGGCGAAGGTAATTGAGATAATTGCAAACTTGTGTTCAAAACTGTTGTGTTACAATAAAAAAAATAGAGTAAAACAAACATCCAACTCATCCGGTTTTTTTAAATATAGAACTGTTCTATTCTTGCTTTAAGATAATGTGTTCCTCTGTGACCTTTGAAATGGAATCATCTATTGATGACTTTGAATTTTGAAAAGTGAACCAAATTATCAATTTTTCATTGTGGGATTAAGCTCTTTTTAATCTATTCATTTACTTCTATCTACATCTTGTCCTTGGTCTTCTCTCTTTTTATGTTTTTCATTATGCTTTTTAACACTTAGTTCTATTGTTTGGTATATGTGTTCCTTTGTAACTTTTGAAATGGATCCCTCAATTGATGACTTCAAATTTCCGAAAAGTGAACTAAATTATAGCCAAATTAAGATATTCTCATTCTATTCATTTACTTCTATTTACTATTCTCATTGGTCTTCTCTCTTTTCCAATCTCTTTTCAATCTTCTCTCTGTAATTAGCTTATTTTTACTTCTAATTTACTTTTAATTTTAATTATTTTTACTTCTCTCCATGTCCTTGTCTCTACAACTTCTTTTCATTCTTTTCCTTTTCCTCATTCCATCTTCCGTAAATTCTCACATCTTTACTCTCCTTACATCTCCTTCCTACTGTTTCCATTTTTCCTCCTACGATCATAAATATTTTCACTTTTTCTTATAAACTCTTATTAGTATTTAAACTCGATATGTATGCCATCGCACAAACCTAGGTTTCGCCTAGGAAAACGTGTTATTTCCAGTTCAGGAATTTAGGTTTCGATTGGAATCTTAGTGTGTATTTATAATTTATCTAATTTAACTTACGTTTATATTATCTAACTCATCATACATTATATTCATCTATTGCATTGTTTTCAATTTGATTTGATTTTCTACGCTCTCATATTCGTTTTCTTCTTAGGGAACGATTATTCCTGTCTTCCCAATATCTTCTCTCTTCTCTCAGTTTATCCAATTTAGAGAATTTAAGAAGAATTAAATTTTTTTCTTATTTATTTTCTTTAATTTTTAATTTATGTTGTTTTTCTTAATTCTCCTTCTACCCTCTCTCATTTCTCTACTGCTTTTCTTTTTAAATTCTTCTCTCTCCAAATTCAACTATTTTCCTCCATTATCTCACTCACACTCACACACGCTCACTCTCTCCCTCTCTGACTATCTGTCAAAGTATCTTTTTCGTCGTCCAATCGGTCTTCTCTTTTCTACTCCAACTCCAGTATCTCTTCTACCTATCACCTTTTCAAACTCCATCCCAAACACACTCACTCTCTGTCTCTTACTCTCTCCAGTCCATCCCATTCTCTTCCCCTAATTCTCTCTCGAGACAATTCCATTCTTTTCCCTCTTCCTCTCTCTCTCTCTCTCTCTCTCTCTCTCTCTCTCTCTCTCTCTCTCTCTCTCACACACACTCTCACACTCTCTCTCACACTCTCACACTAAGGGCTGTGTGGTAGAGAGGACCAGGAGTCCTAACTCCGCCCTAATAAAGGCAAACTATCAATCAATCACTCTCTCTTTCTCTGTCTCTCTCTCGCTCTCTCTTCCCCTCTCTCTCTCTCTCTCTTCTCTCTCTCTCTCTCTCTCTCTCTGTCTCTCTCTAACTGCAGTTCATTCCTATGGTAAATGACTCCAGCTTATGGAAGCTTGACATGACAGGCCAGGTTCACGGTTGGCTGTTGGCTCAATTAAATCCGACTATTCCTGAATAATTCATGCGATATTAGCGATCAATGCAACAGACTCACAGCTCCACCCCACTAAACAAACATTACTCTGTTTATTTTTATGCACCATTTATTGAAACTGCATTGACACTGGTTTCAAGTTCCGTTTAAAATCGCCCGTACTTCTTTAGTTCATCGTAATTGATTCATAATGGATTATATCAATATTTAGAACTGCATTGATTCTGGTGAACTAGGTATCGTTTACAAAACTTAATCAATTGATAGTTTTCATCGTAATTGATCGAGTTCTCATCCAATAACGCACTTCCATTAGAAGGTTAAAACTCCACTGAACCTTCATAATTCACCGTAATTTGATTCATAATATCATAATGGATTTATTACTCTTTAGAACTGCATTAATTGTGGTGAACTAGTTATCGTTCACAAAACTTAATTAATTGATAGTTTTCATCATAATTGATGATTTATTCCAATACATCACTTCCATTAAAAGATTAAAACTCCACTAAATGATAAACATCACTCTGATTCTGATCACTTTTTATGGGTGGGTAGTTGTACTTCATGGATCATTCCCGTATTTTCTACAATTACATCAATTTATAATTCCTACCATAAAATTGATACTGTTTTCCAATATTGACAGTAGCTTATTGAAAGATTAATACTCCACTGAATAAACATATTAACTAATTAGAACTGATTATAAAATAGTTGAACTTTGTGTGACTAGTTTTCCATTAACATTATCGTTTCATAAATAAAGAGAATTGTCGAAAAATAACCATAACTGATGCTTTATTCCAAAATCGACCACTCCTTTGGAAAAAATAAACCTTAACTGAATAAACGTTATGGTCCATACATGCACCTTGAATTTGAGACTAAGGAAACTGCGTGAATTATAAAATGTTATCTCATAGTTTTATTAAAAATTAGATTTTTATATTGATTTTACTGAATTTCTGTTCACTCTGAAGAGGTACTAAGAACAACTGTTCTGCTACGGAAATGATTTATCAATACACTAAATTTTTTTTTGTATTCAATTATGTACAGTTATTACACTTATATGAGAAGGCACAACACTGGGCTTATGCCCAAAATTTTCACTTTTCAAATTTTCAAAATTTAAAGCTCTAGGGTCTTTAGTAATGCTACAATCCGAATACATTCCACATGATTACATTCTCCAGAAATTGTAAAAGCACCAACATTAATGATAATCATGTGAGAAGATTTTGGAGTTTGACGATTTCAACAATACAAATATACATCAGAAATATGTATTTAATCACAATAATTGAATATGAGCAACCTATTCAAATTCAAAATATAAATTTCAGTACATTTTTCTGTACTGCTGGCAGTAGATATTATAGAAAATAGATATCTCAAGATAGAAGAAATTATATTATATTTTAGAGTAGTTTCATGCTAATCGTCGATTAAAATAATTGTACTATGAATAAACCATGAATATTTCACAGTAGTTTCACTCTAATTCTAGATGGAAATTGTTCTGAAAATACGTTATTACCATACACCAAAGTTCATATCCACATTACTATAGTTACTAATTAATGTTGAAGAGATAATTTAATATTATATAGTGTTATTCAAATTCAATAGTATGAACACTACAAATTTATTACAACTTGCGTATCTGTATCATAGACCACAGTTACCTAATATACGGTATAATGAAATTAGATTTGAAATATCAGTATCCCTTACAATTAACAACAATGCTTCCCATACCAACATTGCTGACAGTTTGAAATGATTCCCACTATAGATAATAGAGAGATGATTATAAACGTAAATATCTCCTCCTATTTGAGATATATCTAATCAGGCATGACCTTTCACACCCTAGCAATGCAATATGTCGTCTATTTATGTGTTAATTAATTATTCTTGTGCATAGTTCAGGTCTTGTATATATTTTGAGCGGGAGTACAGATAGATAGATCTCCTTTGACCTTTGCTTCTGGAATGACACACTGTCACTATTGATTGAACGGGAAGTATTGAGGGAAGCTGTCGAGGAATGCTGACAGATTGAAGCGAATCATTGACCATAGTGACTGTTTAGCATCATTCCGTTGGTGACAGAAACCAGAGATGTAGTAGCTATTCAGAGACAAGGATGGACTGATGTCTGCCCGAGATAGCTGTTATGTTGCGTTTCAAGGGGTCACTCTGAAGGTCAAACTTATCTTCCCTTACGACGACAGGCTCTACTGCAATAACCCAACAACCCTATAAAGTGGGATAGAATTTCGGAGTGACTTGAGTGGTAGGCCATATTTCCAAGAAGGTCAGTATCAGATTGGATTGGAGAGTATGGAGATGACTTTCTGGTTGCAATCTGTTTAGTAAGAAATTGTTGAGTAGGAAATCTGGTAAGTGGAAAATTTAGTAAGAAATCTGTTAAGTAGTAAGAAATACTGTAAAATAAGAGGAAGGTAAGATCATTCATCCTCCCTCTGAATAGATTATCATTTCCGTATGATTAGAATGTACCCTTCAAGTAGTCATCAACTATCCTCCTGAATCTGTATATATATAAAAGCGAAATGGCACTCACTGACTGACTCACTGACTCACTCACTCGCAGAACTAAAAATCTTCCGGACCAAAAACGCTCAAATTTGGTAGGTATCTTCAGTTGGTAGGTATGTTCTCAGATTTATCGAGAACAAATGAACAGAAATTGTTCAAATTTAGTACAGAAGCTAAGCTAGTGTGTAATAATGTGTGTTAGAAGGAATTTGAAATAACGCCAAAGATACGCCCAAAATCTGCGTTGTTCCAGTGTTTTTTTGCGCTTTCTCAGCTTTATGGAGAACAAATGAACAGAAAATGTTCAAATTTACTACAGAAGCTCAGCTGGAGTGTAATAATGTTGTGTTAGAAGGAATTTGAAATAACGCCAAAGATACGCCCAAAATTTAGTTATTTTATCAAGTAATAGACAGAAAATGTCCAAAATTTGGTATAGAGGTTTAGCTCGGGTCTAAAAATGTTGTGATGAGGTGACTTTAATATTTCATCAAAGATACGCCCAAAATCAGCGTTTTTCTCAGCTTTTCTGCGTTTTCTCAGTACTTTGACTTTCTGATGGAATGAAGCATACTCAAATGAAAAATGCAGTCGAGCGAAGCGAGCCCGCTGATCTCATTTTTGGACGATCCAGTCGGGGGTCGAGGGGGCGGAGCACCCTGGCTATACAATATGGCGAGCGAAGCGAACCTGACGGCTAGTAGGAGATAAATTGGAATGTGTATTGAAGTCACTAAAACTCCCGCGTTTTTTATGGACACGTCGATTCGTCGGTCCCGGCTGCCTAATAGTCCTTAACTATCCTCCTGAATAAAAAGTAATTTAAAATGTGTGTTGATGTCACTATAACTCCCGTGTTTCGGATGGATACGTTGAGTCTTCGGTCCCGGTTGCCTAAAAACAGTCGTTAGGTCATGTCAGAGGCCCTGAAATTGATCAATTGCGACCTGAAAACTCTGACACCAGACCTGAGCCAGCCAGGTCACTCGATATTATTATTAGTATTATTACTATAACTTCAAAAATAATTAGTATCTTCCTAACTTGAAGATTCAACTGTTCAAATGTACTAGTTTCGCGTTACAATCAAAACTCCAAATCTCAGACAAACACCTAATTAGATGATTATCGCCTGATTAGATTATCCCCCTTGAAAAATCATTTACGTTGTGTGTAAAATCACTCTTGACTCATTTGTCTAATGGATGTTCTCGTTTCGATGCTCAGTTGAGTTTTCAATAATTCAAGGCCTCCATGATTGAATTATGAATGAAGAAGTCAATGGTTGGAGCAGGCATTTGCGTACTATGCTTGTGCGTGCGTGTGATTACGGCCACACCCACTTCCAACCTGTTTTTGATTTTTCCGTTTTTTTTTATTCATTCCCCTTTTCCTTGGCAATGGTAAAAGAGTTTGAGGGTTGTATTCCTCGTTCCCTCTTGCTCACTCCCACATGGTTTCTGATTCCCATCTTTCTTATCGATGACTTGGAGAGTTGTACTTCTATTCTCCTCTCCCGTACTCCTACACAGTATTGGATTCCGGTCTTTTTCTATGCCTCACACCCTTCATGAGCATAGTTCCAAGTTCTGCCCTTGAAGAAAATTGTTGAGCTTCATTCAGTCATCACTCTACACTTTTCTTCCCTTTAATCGTCCTCTTTTATTCCATATCAATTGTACGTTCAACATTCTGCTGTCATATTCAACCTTCTTTTTCGAAATTGTTCCACTCTATAAGTTTGTTCTACGTAAGTTTTAATTATTCAACTCTCATTTAAGTCTCCTATTACCCACTCTCAAGTTGAGCACTGTTGTGTTAAATCATTATCACCAAAAAACTTTTCTTCGAGTTCCTGAAACTATTGAAATATCTATCCGATTTCCGTTTCTAAAGCATCTGAATTCAAAATTACTGGTTCATGTTTCTGTCTGGGAATTAAACACAAATAAATCAGTTATTTATTACGTGAAAACATAACTCCTTTTTAATACACCTTCAAATTTAGGGAAAATAACAGTTTTGGTCTGTGTCTGTTCTCTCAAACATTTTCATCATTTAATGGTCACATTAAATGGATGAATTAATGAATATCCATTTTGTGATTGATTTAAGCACATAAATTACAGTATCAAATATATTATATTATCAAGTATCAATATTGAGAATCAAATATAAATATTATCAAATTGATAAATTTTAACTTGAAAATGACATATGACCGATACTAGTTGTTAAAATATCTTGAAGTTTTTGATGAAGGGTACTATAAGTTTTTATTAATTTGAACAAAAGTAGCCCATATAAGTGAAGTGATTTTATGAAAGATTATATATTTTTTAATACCGAAGATACCAACTAATTGATCATTGTCAATTAATTCATCCATATATTTCCTATTATTGATTTATTTTATTGTAGTGAATGAAGTAATTCTATGCGAAGTATTCGAGCATTTTTATGTATTCAGTATCAGATGTATTTATGTTTGTATCATTTTGTGACACCCTTAAAGGAGGGATATGTTGTATTGATTAATGAAAGTTTGGTGACACAGATGATGATGGCACTGAGTTGTGCGTGTGTGTGTTCTGTAATGAGTTGACAACATAATATAAAATAGAGTGCTTTTATAATAACATTGCTTTGTGCTTATTTATGAATTACTAGTATAAAAAACCTACAGTTTGAAAAACAGATCATTATTACTTGCCACTTGAATTTCCTAAGCTAGACCGCCATCTCATCCAAAAACTCATCATAATTCGTCTACGTCTTGAAGGTTGAGTGTAAGAGAGGGCCGGCTGCGCCCTAAATCCGCCCTCCTAGGTAAAAATAAAGGCAGCTATTCTATTCTATTCTATTCTTGCCCCAACTATTCATTATCAAAATAATTCATTGCTTATTTGGAAGTTCACACTTATAAGTATCATAATAATATAAAAGTACAATAATCTTGAAACTGTAATTTAAATGTTGCATACATAATTTATAAAGTGTATGTACTTTACTGTAAATTGTGTCAAAACTTTGAAACTACGAACTTTGTCGTTTGTGGCACTACTTTACAACTGTGTATTATTTCAGGTCGGTCAATGTTGAACTTTTCAATGTTGAGGCCAGATGAAAAAACGTCTGTCTGACACAGACATTGAAAAGAGCGGAAATAAAATTTAACGCGGGGAACACAAAAGAGAGAGAAAGTGGTCGAGGAGGGGATGAGGGTATATGAGAGAGGGAAGTAGGAGTGAGAGAGAATGAGTGTTGAGTGAGAAAGAGAGAGATCCAGTTAAAGGGGCAATCAAAATTTAGTGTGAGACTATTAGTTCTGGAGAGTGAATTTGTACGGTCAAAAATAGTCTGGCCAGTCTGGGAATGTGAGTGTGTAGACCAGAGCAGACATTGTATGGACACACGTGGCTAGTGAACCTATATTTTAAAACGTATAGTAATAGTATCACACTGTAGTGCACGAATATATTTAGAGTTGTATAGGTATGTTGCACATATGCGTAAATAGAGGCCTGGCTCTCACATATCCTGGTCTCACTGACTGTTGAACAACACGTGTGCATGTGAGGAGGAGGAGTGAGAAGAGGAGGAGGAGGAGGAGGATGAGGTGGAAGAGCAGGAGGAGGACGAGGAGGAGGAGGTTGAGTAAGAGGTTGATAATAATAATGAAGATGGAGGTAGTTGAGGAAGGGGAGATGGAGGAGGAGATAGTGATGAAGAAGGAGTGTGAAGGAGAAGATGATTGAGGAGGTATAGAAGGAGTAATACACATAAAGTGGGAGAATATTGTCTTTAGGGCTACTTATGAATATAAATGAAAATATAAATCTGAGTACCTTTTTTCAAATAATTTTGAAAAAAAAATTTTCCCCTTTTAATTATTATTTTTACCCTTTTTCAAATAATTTTGTCAGGACATGTTTCGGTCAATAAAATGACATTATATAGCCACAACATGTCGTGACAAAATTATTTTAATAAGGGTACTTGCATTTATATTTTTATTTATATGGGAGAATGTTGTATGGGACGATGTGGTAGAGGTGGTGATAAACATATAGGTGGGAAAGAGGGGAAGGTGGTGGAGAAGGAAGAGGAAGAAGAGGAGGAGGGGTAGGAGTATGAGCAGGAGGTGTTAGGGGATTAGGGGTAAGAAACGAATAGGTCGATATGTGGATTTCAGCTCGCTAGTACTTTCTCTTCATAATAGAGTCTAGAGATAAAAATATAGAAAGAATCACTCCAAATGTTTTATTATTGCACACCTGTTCAGTAGCATCTATCTCTATCGCGACTATCTAGTACTGTTCACACTTTTAAAATACAGAATTAAATGCATCAGCTATATTTTTTATTTGAAAATAGTTGGCAACTAAATAGGAACACAATATAAATTAGTGATGAGGAGAAGGAGGAAGGAGGGTTGATGAAGAAAAAGATGAGAAGAGAGGAAGACGAGTAGAAGTGGAAAAGGAGGAGGTGGAGGTAGAGCTTGTGTGGATGGAGGTGTTGATGATGAAGAAGAATAAGATGAAAAATAGAAGATAAGTTCTTGAAAAGGAGGAGGTAAAAGAGGAGAAGGAAGAGTATCAGAAATAAGAAAGAAGAGGAAGAAATTCATCAGTGGAATGTTTTGTTTGGAAGTAGTTGGCAACGGAAAGAGCCAAGTGTAAATTGGTGATGACGAAAATGAAATAGATGGATAAAGAACCTGGAGAGATTGTGAAAGGAAAAAATAAAAACGACATAATAAATAGGCCACTCTCATGGGTATTCATCAAGGTTCACATTTAGGATTTTGGAGGTGCATTGAATCAGGCCTATTTTTCTGTGATCATGCCAAGATATGCCGAATAATTTTAAGAGAGAAAATAACTATTCTTAGATTTATATATATGAAAATAGAAGTGAGTGACAGGTTGTAGTCGAGCCTATTCATTCTTCTCAAATTAATGTGTCGATTTTTGTAGCTGCATAGAAACAGGCCTATTTTCTGTGATCATGCCAAGATATGCCCAATAATTTTAAGAGAGAAAATAACTATTCTTAGATTCATGATATTCATGAAAATAGAAGTGAGTGACAGGTTGTAGTCGAGCTTGTCGATTCTTCTCAAATTATTGTATAAATTTTTGTGATAATTATATCATTATTGATATAATTTTTTCATAATTGAATAAATAATAATTATTATTGAATCAAATTATTAGTGCTTGTAAAGCTCCAAGTTTCTAGTTCATGTCATATTGAATAAGGCTCATTTTCTGCTGGCTATGCAAGTATTATGAAGCTCTTACAGGATTTATCAATCAATTCAAGTGTAATATTTTATCAGATTGCAGTTGGTTTATTGAGCTTAGAAGTTATTAAATTCATTTATGCTGCGTAAAAGAGTATTCAAAGTCAAGCGTAATGGGCAATTTGGTCTTTTTACTGAGTATTAAGGCAAATGACTTTTGCCTAGTTGATGATTAGACGTTGGAAGATGGGTTCCGAACAAACTAGATAGAATAAAATTTTGTTTTTATAGCTCATAACTGTTGTTTGATCTTACTTCAAGCAGTCGTGCTACAAGTATTCAAGCTTCAATTGCGTATTATGATTCTTTTCCAACATAAAACTGGTTTTCCAATATTCAGTTGAGTAATTGGTGTATATTGCCGAATTTGTGGATCACATTGGTATTTACAGGAATTTATTAGTTCCATTCCAGATTATCCTTCGTAACTGGAATTGTGATATCCACTAAAAATAGGAATTATTGACTTACACAATTTCAAAATCGCAATTCCAATATATGAATATATTCCAACAGAATAATTGATGAAGAACTGAATTTTGATCTTATTATCAAATTACATTGAGAAAAGAGTCTTATAACAATAAAAAATTAGTTAAATTCAGGAACGACTGATCTCGCTTTCTTCCAACTGCTGTCTTCTATTAAATTTTTATTTGTGGCAGTTGAGGCGGATGCTCAAAAAACAGAGGTTAAATATTCTACAGGAAAGAAGATAAAAGAAAGAAAGAAAGAAAGGTAGGAGCGAAAGAAAGATGGGGAGGGAAGGTAAGCGAGAAGATGTTGGAGAAAAAGAGAAAGAAAATAGAGGAAGGGAGAGAAAGAGTCTGGATTCAGAAAGATGAAAAACGTTGTCTACGTCAGTGAGAGCAAGCAACTAGAAGTAAGCGTTTGAACCTTCAAATATTCAGTTTCACATTATAAATTTAATAGGTTTTACAGCTGGCAAAACTTGTCATGCAAAAACACAGACTAGACATACGTATCAAGAGAATGAGTCATTTGGAGAAGAAAGGAAAGGAGAAAAGAAGAAAGAGCTTGATGAAGATCAGTCAAGTGGAAGCTGAGGAATATACGTTCCTCAATATAAAAAAATATGCTAATTTGATTTACTGAAGTTGATTTGAAACTATGTATTTGTTTCTATATACTGGGCTAGTTCTCATTTTTACTTTCCTTGCCCTATTACCATAGGTAAGGAAAGTATTGCTTTCCGAAAAAAATTAAAGTACCCCAATTTCTAAATTTCTATACGTTTCAAGGTCCCCTGAGCTCAAAAAAGTTGTTTTTGGGTATTGGTGTGTGTGTGTGTGTGTACACGATATCTCATCTCCCAATTAACGGAATGACTTTTTGAACAATTGAATGACTTTTGAACAATTTCGATCAAATGCAATTCAAGATGGCGGCTAAAATGAAGAAAATGTTGTAATAAACAGGGTTTTTCGCGATTTTCTCGAAAACGGCTCCAACGATTTTGATTAAATTCATACCAGAAATAGTCATTAATGAGCTTTATCAACTGCCGCAAGTCCCATTTCTGTAAAAATTTCAGGAGCTCCGCCCCATCTATGCAAAGTTTGACTTTAGATTCTCAATCATCAGGCTTCAGATACAATTTAAACAAAAAAAAATTGAGTGGAAAAGATTGAGCATGAAAATCTCTACAATTAATGTTTTGTAACATTTTTACCTAAAACTGAAAATAAGCTCGAAATTCGAGAAAATGTGATTATCCAATTGCAAACTGTTGGCAACTGTTGATTCTATCAAATGATTTACTATGAAGAGATAACAGACCTCGTATGTCTCCAGCGTTATTGTCATGTCACCAGCTGGCTAAGATCTTTGTTTATAAGTAGACTTGAGATGCGCGGGAACACTGGCGTCAGGTGATCAATTTTCATAACGGCAAGGAAAGTTGTGTGAGTGCGCCACGAAAACCAATTAACGATTCAGACGGCTATGGGATGAGACGAACGTTAGTAGACAGATTAGTTACTAACTTTGGGATGAGACCACATTGAACTAAGCATTGAGTGTAATCGGACAATTCTAATTGTGATAAAAATAAGATTATGAGCTTCTTTTATTGTCAAGATCTTTTGCTTAACTTTGTAATATTTTTTATTTTTGTGAAACCGAATTATCCTAATCTCCATTAAACTGTGGCATTTTATTTTATAAGTTATTAATTTATTTTCATTTATTCCTAATAGGCCTACATGCACAGATCATGAACTCTGAAAGGGAGGGGAGAGGACAACAGGCAGCATCCTAAATCTGTCTGTCTCCCAAATTGTAATTGATAATAGTTATTTGTGCAACTAGTGCGCAAAGTGACAGTTTGCGGCACCGAAAGAAATGTTTACGCCCGAGTCTTAGGCGAGGGCGGAATGGTTTCTTGAGTGCAGCAGAGGAACTTTGCGCACGTATTTCATATAAAATTTTTCCTACAGTTACCATTGAATATGAAAAGTGTGTAATTATGGGTAAAATTGCTTGAAATCCATCAAATGTTTTTCTGTGTAATTTTATTATTAATAAAAACCTCAATTTATTGTCAAACTGAATAATGTAGTAGTAAATGAATGAAGGCGGCTGTCACTCATGTGGTGGCTGTCCTCGTTGTCCTTAATATTATTATAACGTGCACCTCACTGTGTGGTATACTTACCAACTCAATTTTGATTTTGCTGCTCTTGTGCTCCATATATAACCCACTAACTATTTTGCGTTGCCATGTTGCAAATCTGGAGTGCAGAAAAAAATTTTCCCGCACTCGAGCGGAAAAGTGATTCTCTGCGTTCTGTAATCAGTGCAGGAATGGCCACTTTTCAAGGTAACTGTAGGAAAAATTCTTATTCGACAGAAATTAATCAGCTCTGACTGATAGATTCAATCAGATTTTGTGCAATGAATATACAAATAGATTTCAAATAATAGTTGAGTATCGAGTATTGTGTTCTAGTTTTGAGTAACTATAATCTGAAACAAATCATTTTCATGTCAAATGCACCCTAACAACTAGCCTCTAAGTGAGGTTCACTTGAGTCAGCAGAGTTTGAATGAGAAGCTTTAGTGCTATTTGTGAGGAATGCTGACAGATTGTAGTGAATCTCACTATAGAAAACAAGATGTCAGCTAGCTGTATTTCAGAGCATGTCGATAGATTTTTAATCGGTTCGTAGCCGGACGGCAAATGTTATTGACAGTTGCTTGCAATACAATATATTTTATGTCACTGATACATTTTATGGGCTGGATGTTGGATATTGTTGAGATTTCTTCATGCACGGAATGTGTGTCTCCAGACAGAATGAAATATTGTTGTTATTTCTTCATGCACTGCATGTATTTCCTTAGAGACACGATGTTTTCTACTACAGATTGAGCATTTCCAATGTTTTTTTTTCAAAAAATTGTGTCAGTTCACGTGAATTGAATAGAATAATACAAGAGACAATAATAGAATACAAGTGTGAATTACTTTACTAATTGGAGATAGGACGTTTTCAACTTACTTAATGGCAGTTTTCACACTCACCGATTGCCGGCCGACATTATTTATTGGCCTTCACTGAGAATTGGCTTCTGATTAACTGAGAATCAGATGTTGGTAAAAATTGAGGACAATAAATCCGAGATACAATCGGTGAGTAGAGTGAAAACTTCCATTGACAAATTTTCATTACTGTATTGATATTTTTATGGTTTGGTGGAAGTCAATATCAGATCAACGTCTAAGCAAGTTCAAGCAATGAGCTTCTAGCATTATTTTGTTTCATTCATTAAATCGTATGGTCTTGATGCCATCAGCCTTGAAATGCTTTTTTTTTCTTTTCAGGAAATAAAAATCAGGTCTCAGACCCTTGTCTCCAAAACATAAATGCATTCGTTCTAGCTCAGAATTTCCCCTCTCCAAATAACATCTTTACTATCTTTACATGAAGCTAGGAAGGCCTCCACGAGGTGCGCCTGGATACCTAAATGCAGGGTTGATACCCTGCATTATTTGTGTTTTCGTTACATTATCTGAGCTTGATTCAGTGCTTGAATTAAGTGCGTACACAAACTCTAAGATCTACAAATATCTGCCTCACTCTCTCTCTCTCACTCGAGAGCAATTGGAACCCTCTCAAGCCAAGAAGGGAATGAAGCATCGACAAAGTGACTGATATCATTGCACCATCCTTGATCAAACCTGATTGCTCACTTTGATGCAGCAGGGAATACTTAAGGGATTTGTCTGCTGGATTTTCCCAGTTGTCTAATCCTTTTATTTATTTAATCTTGTCCGGTCAAACAGTCTGGATGTCTGTTTTCTTCAGAGGACAAAGCTTTCCTCTACGGACTTCAGTTTGATGTTGTCGGAGTTGTGTCTGACGGTGCTTGTCTGATGTTGGATTGTTGTCTGAAGATGTCGCATTATTGTTTGAATCTCTAGCACTTTCGAAGGTTTTTCAGAATTTGTCTGAATATTGTTTGTTCGTGTCTGTTATCTTTGTCTGTTGTTGTATTATTGTCTGAAGATGAATTATTATTGTTTGAATCTGTTACACTTTTGTGGTTTCGTCTGAATATGTCTGTGGTTTTTTCTGTTGTCAGATTTTTGTCTGATAATGTCGGTTTATTGATTGGATCGGTTGCAGTTTTGTCTGAATGTGTCTGTGGTCTTTGAGTTATGTTGAATATCTGTCTGAACAGGACCGACTATTTTTTGAACCTGTTGGTGTTCTGTCTGATGGTGTCGGTGGATTTGTCGGAGCTTTGTCTGATGTATGCGTACTTTGTCTGATTCAGACTTAGTAGTTCCAGGTGTAGCCGTAAAAACGACTGGCTATGTTCAAATGCACCATTTACAAATGCAGTAGGGAATCTCCAAGGAATAGCCCGAATGTTTGGGACAACCCCTGATGTTGTATAAATAGTTAGGATTATCTGATAAATAGAACTAGATTTCTAGGATGTACTGTACTTGGAAAGACTCATGAGTAATTGAATGTATTTTCTGTATTGTATGAGTATGGAATGGATTAGAATCAACTCAGTTTTGAATTGAATGTTTAGGTTACACATTCTCTTGTCTAGTACTGCAATATTCTCCTATAAGCTAATACTTCTTGAATTATTTAATCAAATGCTTCGGCTCTGTCTAACAAATGTCGCGAATTACACCATCTCTAACAATTTCATTGTAAATTCTCATCTCTTCATTCTAATTTTCTATTTCTCTACTTCTTTCTATTCCTTTTTCACTGTATTTCCTCTCTCTTTCTCTAATTTAAACTTCTCTCTCTTCATCAAGATTCTTGACCACTCTCTTCTTGTTCATTTACTTCTAATCCAGTTTCTTCTCAATAATCGTCCACATTCATCTTGTTCTCCCCCTTCATCAGCTTAGTTTCCAATTTGTCCTAGATCTCTTTTCCTCCTCCTTGTCCTTCACCACCTCCTCCTGCTTCTCTTCTTTATCCGCCTCCTCTTTTCCCTCTCATATCGTCCCTTATCTTCTTACTCCTTCTCCTCCTCTAATCCTTCTCCTCCTACTCTACTGATCCAACTCCTTCACCTCCTACTCATCTTACTCCTTCTCGTCGTCGTTCTTCTCCTCCTCCTCCTCCTTTTCTTCCTTTCTCCCTACTCATGTTTCTGCTCTTCCTCCTCCTTCTACCCCTTCTCCTCCTCCTCCTCCTCCTACTTCTCCCCCTCCTCCTCCACCACATCTTCCTTTGTTCTTGTTCTTGTTCTTCTTCTTCTCTCCATCTTCTTCTTCATCCTCTTTTTCTTCTTCTTTTTCTTCTTCTCCTTCTCTCTCTCTCTCTCTCCCTCCTCCTCCTCCTCCTCTTCCTCACCGTTCTTCTCCTTCTCCTCCTCCTCCCCTCTCCTCCTCCTCCCTCTCCACCTCTTTCTCCTCCCCCAACTTCTCCTTTTCATCCTACCACTCCCTCACCAACTTCTCCTTCTCCTCATCCCACTCCTCCTCCTTTCTAATCCCAGATTGCAGTCACTTCATCTCATCGCTGTAGCCTCATCAAGTGTTGGCTGGGAAATGTAGCTCTTAGCCGCCCTTAACAGTAGCAAGACACCCCTGGGTTTTAGGGGCGACAATCGTCAACCCAACAATTTGAGGAGGTGGAGGAGGAGGAGTAGAGGAGGAGGAAGTGGGATTTCGGAGTGTTAATTCAATTTATAACTTGGTTAACGGCTTTACTTCACAGTTCAGTCATTGAGCTGTTGATATTACAACTATTACTCAAGTTTGGGTTCCATTTAAGTTTCCTTATTGCTATTTCCCGCGTTCATCAATAGTTAGTGTGTTGGGGATTGTATTTTGCAAGGATATGTTGTGGACATATTGCTTCCAAGCTCACTTCTATGCAATTTTGTCAATGGAAATAGTATCAGATTATTAACCGCAACAATGAGCCTCCTTCATACGCCAATATTAGAGTTAAATCAGACTATAGAATTATTCATCATAAATCAGCTGACAAGTGATTACACAGATGTGTGGAGAAGCCAGTCTATTGCTGTATTTCCATAAGGTCTATAGTTTCAATTACAGTAACTATATTACCCACAGTATGGCCATTGGAATTTTTTTTCCCGCCGCCGCCATGAAGATTCCAAATATTTGAATTTTACAATGGAGCTTATATGGGATTATAAGTAAAATCGCTTGCTTTTACTCATTAAAGTATATTTTTGTGATTATTAACTTCGATATAATTTCTTTCTTGTTTTTTCTATATTCCCAATATAGTTTTGGAACTTGAAATAGTAATTTGTAGATAATAGCGAGTAAAAATGAAAGATAGGTTACGTAACCTTGTAAAGTTGTGCTTCCGATATTTACGAGAGCAGTTGCTAAAGTCCCTAATTTGCGAATAAATTCACAAAAAATTAAGGCCGTCCGGCTCGCAAAATTGCTGGGTTCAAACCTCAGCTCTAGCTCAGTGGTAGAAACATGAATTTTCCCAATACAATTAATCACCATAGGGGTCAATGACCGGTGATTATTAATTCTTACCGCTGCTTCTATGAAGTTCTTGAAGAATACCAATGAGGAAATCAAAAGAACATTTGATGACTGACTATCAGTAACCATGTACACAATAAAGAATAATAAAGACCAACTATAGTTTTTCTAGTTGATCCTTAAAACGCTTGTCATGAATACAGGTGTTCACCAATTTATCCTTCTAAAATTCCTTAGAACTTACAACGCCAGTTCTTGAAGCTCTCTGGATCCTTATATGATATAACTGGAACCTTATTAATATAATTATCAATATACTTTTTCTGGCAGACTAGTGTGACTATCATCAAAGGATGATAAGTACTGAATGCTCTTAACAAGATTAATATTAATTGATTCAATAATTTCATATGCTGCTGAATATTTTTTGGTACCAAGACAGCCCAAACTGTATATCACGAGATGAATTAGGATAAAAATAAATTTCTATGATTTGTATGCTGACATAAAACACAAAATATATTCCCATAAAACAGTGTATATAAAATTTTCTATATCTATAATTTTCCTTAAATAAATTCTTTTCTAAAATCTGAATAATTATCACAAGGTTTAATAGCATTCACAATAGTGAGTTTTAAAAATTTACAAATTTGTATTTAATACTGATATATGGACTTCAAGTCAATTCATAATTCTACCATTTAAAACCTGTTTGGTCTATAGATTTGATATGATATACTTTGCTCAATTAGTAAATAATAATTAATAAAATTGATATTTACCAAATAAAATCTCAGGGTTTTTAATGAGTCCGGGCCATGCATGGAAGTAAGCTTCCTACATATATCAAATAAATTCATAAAATGTTCTTATAAACTATGTGATAGCACTCAACACGTTGCGAATTTTTATTGGATTCAAGTTAATTTGAATAGCGCTTTGATTAATTCCCCCAACTATGTGTAGAAAGGCCTTAAACAAGCTCGTTTGATTTATCACTCACATTAATGACGTTCTTGACGGTCTCGTGGATTGAATTAATTATTTCCAATAATTAATTAGGCAGGTCCCTTTCGTCACTGCTGGGCTAACGCGTGGTCCAGATTTCTTATAGATTTCTATCCGAATTAAAGATATATTCATGGGAATTGATTACAAATTACGAACTCTTCAACAACACTGAGTTCACAGATAATTTAACATTAATTACAAATATTTCACATTTAAAAAGGGGTTGGCTTGATAATTTTAAAATATTAAGGAAGAAAGAACCCTAAACTCTATGTGCATCCTCTCAGGTCAAGATCACAAGCCAGAAGAAGGTGGTTTTCAGAAAAATTTTATCTCTTCCTTGAACAATTTGTAAGCTTCTTTCTGATTGGCTTTTAATTTAGTAAACTCAATACAATTGGTTGCTTCAGAATCAGGGCTTCTTCAACTTTATAATAGAAAAAATTAAATAAAAAGTTTTTTATATAAATACATGGAGTGATTATCTTAAACTATATTCATAAATAAATCGCGATATACAATGTTAATAGATAATATACATTTAGTTTTTTTATATGAGTTTTGTATACTCTGGATTTTCGTGCTTTTTGGATTATAATAAATATTTGTACAGCAATAATAGTTGTCCGTATTTCTATACATAAACCTTCCTTAGTATATATAATACATATTTTGTGAGTAAATTTTTATAATTCAACCTATACTGGTTGATCGAACAATCAGCTGATTCGCTAGGTATTGATTCAAATAACTATCGATTTATTCTTGATCGATTGATTCATTCAAAAGTGTAAACAAATAATTCTAACCTCAATGTACATGCAAACTTTTATTTTTTATAATCTTCCAATAATAAATAAGCCGCTTTATAATTTTTAATTCTGCCAATGGATTCTCATTAGTTGTTGAATCACAGTTATGCATGTTCTTCCTTATCATTTTAGATAATACGATTATTCTTTATCGCTGACAATATTCGATTTTATTTGAGTGGTCATTTGACTAGGTTATCTTTATTTTCCATTTTATAATTCTATTAAAATTCACTGGTTCACTTCAAATATTCTGTGGTGCTACAATACCACGTGACAACCTGAAAGCTGAATTTCCAAAAAAATACCATAAAACTTTTGAAATGTGTCATGATATTGTAATACATTCTGTTCCATTGACAAATGATAAAGTTCCCATATCTATTTCTAGAAGCATGATGGAATTCTCATCACAATAGATTCCATAACATTTAAATAGTTTGTTTTATTCAGCCAATAAGTCTGACGAAAATATTGTAAAGAATATAAACTCTGGAAGAGCCAATAATTATTCTAGCCATAGTACTACTTTATGAATTTAATAAACATGTAAGAAATTGAAAAATAACACACATAACCATTATTGTTTATATTTAGTTATATTTTTAACCTCAACCACTGCTCGTGGTAATGCAACTCGAAAATCATATCAATACGGTAGCTATTGTACCAACATGTTATGGGTAGGGTACTCAGTACTGAAGAGAATCAATAAGAGAAGTTAAGACGACTTTAATCAGCAATTAATCATGGTTGAATATTTCATAAAATGTTATATTCAATTGAGCCACAAAAAATATTTTGAACTTGGATTATTTGAAGTTCGATCCAATAAATGGGATGAGGAGATACACAAAATTGAAATTTATCTTTCTACATATTCATATAGATCACTGGTCCCCAATAAGTGGTCCGCGAGGAGTCCGAGGGAAGGAAAATTGATGTTTTAAGCTTTATTAGTGTTTTTTAAAGTTATCTTTTTTGTCTATATTGAAGTATAATAAATTTATCTTCGAAAATGATATATCAAACTCATCTTAAGTTCATAATATGTTTCCAATCGCTAAAATAAGTGATAAGTTCCAAATGTCTAATGCTATAAGATAGGACTTTGTTTGGATAAGTTTGTTTGGAATCTTAATGGCGGATTTGTACCATGTGACCGAGCTAACCAATCAGAAGCGTGACAGTCAATGGCCATACTGTGGGTAATATAGTTACTGTAGTTTCAATCAGGTACTTGTGGATGAGAATACTGCGTGAGGTCTACTGTTCACAGAACAAGTCATACCTTCACCCTGTAAGGCTAGCTACACACACATCGATATTTGTTCGTAAGATATATTAATTCTATTAGATTAAACAGATGATTTCAAACAGATGATGTTTGTCAAGCTCCATTCTAACTGATAGAATCCATAAGGACGGCAAAATATCGTACGAACAAAAATCGATGTGTGTGTAACTGGCTCAAGGGTTTACTTGATTCTACATAAGTTCACATTTTTTGGAAGGCTCATGTCTAGGGCTCTTGAGGTAATGCTGGCTACACTTGTGATTCTAAATGGTAGACTACTCTTGTATCCCACTCGTGTGGGATTATTCAGTGCAAATTTCGCACGCCTCGCAGTAAGCGTATGAGTTATGCATTTTTCGAAAATAAAACAAAGCCACCATATACAAACACAAATCATCATCACAATGACAAGTGTTGGGTGTGGGAGGCTGGATGGATTAGAGAAAGAGGGCAGAAGTGAAGTGGGAGAGAGAAAGTGGATGAAGTGAAATTTGGAAGGTGGGAAGGACTGAAGATGAGAAAGGATAAGATAAGATATTTATTGATAATTGTTACAAGGCTGTTGCCTATGGTAACATTTACAAAAATAGACATTATGAAATTAAATGAAACTTGAAAAATAAATAATTATTTACAGTTCCGCATCAGTATTAACCAATTACAAATTTTGAAGAAAATAATATTGTACATATTGAGCCATCAACACTATACTAAAGTATTATCACATTAGCAAACTAAAGTTTTGTTATTTGCATCCATGTGGAATGAAACTTATCATGAGAGTATACCATGAAAAATTGAAGTTCATAATAAAATACAATAGAGGGAAGATGAAATAGGTAATAGATAAACTATGAAGGTGGTCCTATTACAAAACATTGTGAAGGAGAAAGAGTAATTGAAAGACTGAGACCAATACAGAGGGCACTAAATAAGGAAAAAAACAAAGATATCTAGATAGAAGTGATGAGAGAGGAGATGTGATAGTGAAGATGAAGAGAATGAGAATGAATTGTGAGAGGAGGAAAATCTAGAGATATAGCCAGTTGAAGGTAATCAATATTATAAGAGCGGTAGTGAGGTCGAAAAAAGAGAAATGGAGGAATATATATCGAGAAAAATAGAAATAAAGGATGTTTGTGGAGAAAGAGAAAGAAAATTGAGGAGGACAAAAGAGGATTTTAGAATGATTTTCAGAGATAGATGAGAGATGTATTGATAAGTTGTAATGAGTTTCACAGTGAAAACGTGAAATGAGGTAGAGTAGATGAAAAGAAAGATGAGTTTCAAATTAACATTTAACATCAACATTAAAAAAATTAACATCCACCCTCTACACAGTCAAACAGTGAGTAGAATGTAACGATAATGAGAATGTAGAGAGTAAAATCAGGAGAGTTAAAGCACTGAGCAAAGAAAACAGAGAATTCTTCTTTTTCTGTGGTTGAAGAAAGAAGAGAAATATCACTGTGAAAGAGAGAGAGTGAGAGAAAAAGTATGAGTGTGAAGGTAATGAATGGAAGAAGAAGAGAGTGAAGATATGGAAAAAGTTACAAGTGGATGAGGAGGTAACTATTGGGTAGAAATATAGTGTAAGAAATAAAGTAGTTGAGTAGAAAATTAGTGGGTCACTCATAAGAAAACTAAAACTAGTGGCAAAATAAATAAAAAATTTGACAGTTCGAGAATGAAAACCAGAATAAGAAAAAATATATTGAATGAATGTATGTGCTAGAAGAATTAATATAGTTTATGAATTTAGTGGGTGGAAAGGCTAAAGAGAGGAGAGAATGCAAATATGAGAGTTGGGAGAGATGAAAAGAATAGAATAGATGAGTATAGACTCAGTATTTATTTCCTGTACAGTTAATTCTTCCTGTTGTGTGGAGTTGGACAACACTTTCATCTCTGTTATTTCTCTTTTTTTGTAAAAAAGGGCTTTGCTCTCTCATTTGTCACCGACTGCAGTGCGATTGTTCCGTTGAAGTGTTTTGTTTTATTCCGCCCAAAAAAATGTGACCCCATAGATTTGGGTGGAGCGGCCATTTGTCATACAATGAATTGCAATTGAATTGTTTGAATGAATGGTGTATTTTGCAGGTACTTTGACCCATACATCTTGGTGTTCTGTGGAAATGAATGCTGTTGTCAGTTATCAATGTTTGGATTGTTGTTGAGTGAGCCTTTAGATATTTATGACGTATTAAGCTGAATTCCTACACACCAGTGACAGTGAGAGTGGCCGGTTCAGTGAAAATATAATTTATATGAGTTCTGATTGGACTGTTCCCACTCATCACGGACGAACGAGTATGAACAGTCCCATAAGAACTCAAGGAAATTATATCATCACTGTAACTGTAACTTTCAATTCCACTGATATATGTGGAAATCCAGCTTAAGACGTATATTATCACAGAATACAAATATGGTTGTATTCTGTGGTATTATATAGAGCTTAAATTCGATTTCGAAACAGCTTTGAACTTCTCATTCAACCATTAGGGTACAGGTTGATATGAAAATTTCAGCTCGCTAGCTTTCTATCTGTACCTATTATAATTATGAAAGACTTCAAGTTTCAGTCATTTCTCAGCATAGTGACATCAATCTTCACCGCAACTCGTTCTATTCTACTGACTTCATCAATTGAACTATTAGTGAACTTTCTAAATTATTTTTCCTCCTCCAATTGAAACTCTTAGCAATATTTGAAACATTCAAATCGCTCTTGAAAAGATTAGTGAGAAAATCATCACCACCCCGAATAATGTGAAAATGAGTTTGTAGCTATTTCAAACTATCCATACCCTTACTTCATTGTCCAACTATGTATTATACCGTTCATCATCCTTAAAGTATAATACAGTATTTTTTTTTTGTGTAGTTGAGAATTTGATATTGTGGTAATTATTCATATTGAATGAAAAAGAAATTAGAAATTATCTAATTATCAATAAATCAGTGGTTTTGTGACAATTTCTTAGTCTTTTTCATTCAATATAATAAGTAAATTCTGATACATTTAATATTGTTTAATCGCATTTTAACTTTGATATTTTTTTTAATTGTTACATCAATTCTCTATTGATTCATACAAGTACATCATCAAAAATCATAGTGAGAGACCAAATAGGTAACCTTGTGCTATTCCTTTAATAATAATATTGAGTGAATAATAATAATTAAAATAATAAGTGATAATAAGTTGAAATATGATGTATATATTATGACGTTATTCTTTATATTTAAATAACGATTAGCCTCCTGCTTGGCATCAGTCGGTAGAGCATGAAAATTTGATATAATTATATAATTAGGTCGTGGTTTTTAATAGGATTCAGTCTTAAAAAATCTTTATAGGCCCAGGTGTAGGCTTCCCCTATAACTCTTGTAATTCATTAAAATAAATATATATATATAACTATGATACTTATACTATAGTGTTGAGGAATAAAAATAAATTGCACACCATAAACATTTGATACATATATTAAACAATAATGCAAAAAATAGATCGAGGCAAAAAATATATAAAGAGCGATAGAAAATATAATATAAAAATAGAACAATAATTGAAATCAGTAAAATATCACAGGCTAACTTTATATTCCAGATTATGGCACGAATCATTACCATGTGCCTTTATCTTAAAATCATATGCCTTCTTTTGCATGTAACTGCGATATGCGCTTGCTAATACTTGTCGACTTGGACAATTCAATTAAAAAATATGTTCTTTAGATCAACTTGATAAATTAGCCACTGATAATCCAAATATATATATATATATTAAATTCTCTAATACTTAGTAGATTTCTTTGTATTGAATATATATTTTTCTCAGGGTGCAAGATTCGGCACCTGACGGAATAGGTAGAGCAATTCATCTAGTGAATTAGAGCTATAACAAACTATCGCAAATTGTATTGCAAAAATTAAAGACCATATGAATGTGTTTCTATAGCCTAGATTTTATACTTCTTTGATCCAAATGGAATTTTCTGAAATGTATTGATCTATATTTTTTCTTCAATAAAATACCTTTAATACTAATTTTTACTTGCGCAAGTATTTTTCTTATTAAATTCTTAATTTATAATAAAAACCCTTTCGACGAGCTAGCTTTGATCATTAGATAGATTCGAAGCACTAGGGCGCCCATCACTAATTCAATATTTATCACTCACGTGTCGAAAATCTTCTTATAAGCCGCCGATGTCGATCCAACTCCATGTGGTCCTGGAATATGGTAGCCGGAATCGTCTCTTCCAAGGGGTTATAAAATTATTTGAAATTGAAAATGACTTCTGCTTTACAATAGCATCACAAAGTCTTTTAAGAAATTTAATAATTTGATCTAACTTTAACTTTTACAAATTTATTAGCAAGGTACTACGCTCTAAAATATTTGGGGTCCTCTCATGGTGGCATTTGGCTGGCGAGTGCTGGTTCTCCTTTCTCAATTTTACAAATCTTACTTCCGACTTTCAAATTAACATAAAATTTGAATATCTTAGTCCTCCGCCATTTAGGTTCAAATAGGTCGTACAAAAAATATCAAATTATTACTTAGGTTGTGCGTCTAATAATTTCTTTGCCTTCGAGCCATATCGATAACATAGACTATACAAAGTTTTAACATAATCCAGTACATTTATATAAATATATAGAAATATTTTGAATTGGCCTACAGTTGCCGCCTATTAACTGCCGTTGTGCTATTGGTGCATGCAAATTTTATTCGGTATTCATGCGCCTGGTACCTCCTATTTCCTGAATACACTTATTATTTTATTTGGTTTTTTGGTTATGCTCTCTACATGCTAGCTAATATTCTATACACTAATATTTGTTTCATGCTACCTAATAACCCTTTCTATCCCACTGTTGTTCCTAAACAACATGACTTTCTATGATGTCTATTGGATCAGTGATTGAATGAATCTGCCATCTACTGGCCTTGTTTGAAAGCTACATTAGTCTAGTTTAGTATTATACCACTGGAGAGCACTCAAATGCAGTCTAATTTCTGAAAAAGCAGCTGTCATATCGAATTGTACCAACACTTCAATGTGACAATTTTCTTCGGTTTTTATAATTTTTTATAAAATTCTAAAGAACTGAAAATAAGAATAAAAAATATCCATATAATTGTTTATTATTTCATGATGAAATATCAGTCATAGGAATAGAAACTTGAACAAAAATATCATTTATATTCAAAATTTTATGTCTGTTGTTTTAGAACAACATTGGGCCGTTAGAGGAGTCACATGTGAGGAGACTTTGAGGTTATGTTATTGTGTTTCTCTCAGTCAGTTTTCAAACGCGTTCGTGGAGTTATTGTTTATTGATTTATTGTGGATGATTGTTTTTCGTTATAATGTACAAAATCTTGGATAATGAAGATTTAGACAAACTCATGAATCTTCCTGAAGATGAGTTGAATAGTTTTTTAGAAATCAAGATACCGGACAGTAATATTATTGCTGATCCTCTACAAGAGAATGTACAGGTAAGATTCTCTCCAATTTATTTTCAAAAGTCTGTTTTACCTGTGCAATCTAAATCATTACCTGAGTCAGCAGTCCTGTATTACAGGACTCATTGGTATGAAAGCAAATAGCCTAAAGCTACGTTTACACTATATGTAGATGTACACTATACATTACATTATAGTAGTGTACACTATATGTAGCTGGGGAGCTATATGAAATTTGAGCTACATATAGCTCTGCTATAAGGAGATCTATGCAAATTTCATGTAGCAGAGCTACATATAGTTTGGAATAACCACTATTCACTGCTTAGTTATCCCAACCAGATGCCAAAGAAGAATGTACATAGTTCTTGCAGCAGCCACTGCTTTCGGCGAAGCTACTGTGATGCTTTCAGCACAGAGAAGAGAGAGAAGATATTGGATAATTTTGTAAATTTTGGATAGCTCATTTTCTGCTATATAGCTGAGAAAATAGGCTCAACTGCTATATAGCATATCTCCAAAGTCACTCTTTGAACTTGTAGCAGAGCTTTATAGCTGAGCTACATGTAGCTCTGCTACATAGTGTAACCTAGCTTCATAATTCCCTTTTTCTCCAGACACTGGAAGAAATATTGGGCACGAACATGGGTATTTTGCAAAACAAGGAAGCTGTGTAAGACTGGGTACACCAAGGTGTATTGCACAAAATGTGGAGTACGTCTTTGCTCAGTCCCAAACAGAATGTGCTTCAATGATTACCATAGATAAAATAAAAAAATCCAATAGGCTACAAGGAACAACTTGTTCTACAAAATAGTAATATGATAAAGTAGTAGATGTAAGTAGATGTAGTAAAGTAGTAAATTTATAATATGATAAACCCGAATTTCCAGTTTTTAGTTTGTTTCATATTATGTAAGTATGTATCAGTTAGATATGAACATAATAAATAAGTTAGTAACCAAAATATAGTTTTAAAAAAGTAGGAAATTTATGATATTTAGAACCTTATTTTCAGTTTCAATTTCACGTTTTTATATTATGTAAATATGTATCAGTTATGAATATAATAAATAAGTTAGTCACCAAAATCTGGTTCTGTGTATCACATTTTACTACTCTTGAGAATTTTATTATATGACTTTCATTGTTATAATGTTGAAATCAAATAAAAATTATTGATTAGGAATGATTCCATAATAAAATCATTCACCTTTCCTTGAATAAAGCATGATGAAAGTACCATTGATTTTTCTAATGCAAAACCAAAATTTTCTACTATACGTATTTGAAATGACCCAAATGTCCCAATGTTGTTTTAAAACAACAAACCCCTAGGGGCCCCTAGAGGGGTGAGAAAAATTTGGGGAAAATTATTTTCTCATTTTTAAGAGTGTTTTGAAACATAAAAACACCAGAATAATTTTTTCATCTTGTTTTTTCATAAATTGGGATAGAAAGGGATAATTAGCCACGTGATCATGTGTTTTTTCACATTGCATACTGTTTGATTGCAATAGAGCTCTGCCAAGGGGTTTTGGTCAGATTCTATGTTGCTCGATTTTGATCGATCTCTAGGTCACCGATCCCTGAATGCATATACCTAACCTCAATCTTCAAATATTTCATATAATAATATATTTATTAGCAACAAATTCTTTCAAATCCTTTTTAGGTTTTTGTACCGTTTAGCCAGAACAAGCTGATGCTATCTAATCTTAATTATTATCTATTTGGCGATATTAGCCAGTTACTTTATTTCAGACCTATTACTATTTCGGTTAGGGATTTTTATCTACCCAAAATCGATGCTTTACAATATCTTTTTATCAATTGTAATGTAGCCGATTACTTGACATTTATTTCCACAGTCCAAGAGTAGCCATTGTTTAAAAATTAAAAGTGTCGACGACGGTGAAAATACATGTCAAATAATCGGCTACATTACATTGATATAAAGATATATAACACAATACACTATCATACTAACAGATTTCACAATATTACTATCATCTATTTTCCAAAAAATGAAAAAAGAAATACTTTTATACTTTGAAGTTACTATTATCCAATGTGCTACTTTATCCAGCAGGATGGAAAATTGATCTCCAACTCCACATCTCAATGCTATTGATGAGATTTCACGTTGTTTATGCATCTAGTAAACATTGTGAACACTCTTCTCAGACGAAAACAATGAAGCCCACTGTTGTTTATTAACCACAACCGACTAGTCGGCCAAAAACAGTACTCAACACAGTATTCCACAAACAGGAAGCCAAGCGCTCACGGAAAAACCGCCGAAAAAATATGACATCTGCTTGAGCACACTGCAGATTCATAAACAACTAGGCATAAAGTCCAGTCGTCGATGGCTTTATAAATAATAAGAAGTGTCGGTGAGAGAGAACGTGTGAGTGAGAGAGAGTGAGTGATTGAGTGGTGGTTTCTACAGGAAACGATACTTTTGCGTTTCCGTTCTTGTTCAATAATTCAGATCTCACTCAACCCCAAAACAAACCCCGGAAGTTGGGGTGTTCTCCCCCCCCCCCCATCATCTCTATGAGGGGGTGAGTAGTTTTGGGAACAACACGAGGGTAGGCGGGTGGTAGATTTGAGGGGTTGTCACGAAGGAACGGATGTGCTAGCACCTGGAGTCTTTTCTCAACCCTCTTCAAGTTCTCGTTTTTGGGTCAATTTTTGGCGAAATTGTGGTAAGGGTGGGATTGATGAGGGTGGATTGTGGATGAGGTCATCGATAACGTTTCATGATGAGTTTTCACGCTTATTGCAGTTTTTTAATAGTTTATGCAAACAAATTTCCGACTCAATGAGATTTTAGTGGTGTGGGGGTTACATCAAGCGTTCTAATTCTTCTGTCTTTAATCCCAAAAATTTAAAGTGGTCCAGAAAGATATAATAATAAAATCTACCAATTCAAATTGTCACAATCAAATTCAGCTACATAATCAAGTTGTATTTGTTATAATTATTATTAAACGAAGATCCCAATTACGGAATAATAATAATAAAAAATTGTATAGTAGCGCTCATCAAATTTCCCTCTAGCTGTTTACCCTGTTGTCAATATTTGCAGTAGCAGAAGTCTTCGGGGTGATTTACATTGATTTACAGCATTGGGATTTTTGTTTAATAATAATAATAATATTATTGATTGATTAGTATTTGAACAAATGCAACTTGCAATTTATTTTCATGTGTAGAATGTACCAATAACACTGGAGAACAGTGCAAGAAACAAGTTTCAATGATCACGTTCCAAGTCAAACACTTTTAGAACATAGAATGATAAAAACAAATCATGTGTGGTACGCAGAATCTTATGGTTGAAAATACAGTGTTCTGTGATGCATATTGAGATTCCACGTTCTATTCTGAAGATTTCTCCAATATTCTGAACATCAATCTTTGCTACAAATATAAAAAATGTAAACCCAGCATAGGGTGAAACCTTGCTACTCTTCTCATAACCAAGCCACCCCATGTATGACACTTTCGCCAAAAATCATCCCAGTACTACTTCTCAAAAAACACCCCAAAATTGTCAAACTCCCCAAAAACAATAACTTTCGTCACCGCAGATATGTTGAGCTATTTTTTCTTCACCCTTGCAATATTTCTTGTATGACCCTTCTCAATATCAACACCTTAGTCACTCCCCAAACACAATAAATCTACATTTCTTCTCACCAATCCATCCATCTTTTATCCCCTATCGTTTTCTTTCTCCTTCTCTTCACTCTTTTCTTCTTCTTCTTCTTCTTCTTTGCCTTCTTCTTCTTCTTCTTCTTCTTCTCTGTTTTCTTATTCACCTTCCCCTCGTTCTTTTTCTTCCTCTTCTATTTCACTGTTACTAGTCGTCAACTTCTTGCTTGTCTCTTGAGAACTGTGAAGTCCCTTGTGTCCACTACTATGTCTTACTTGATTTATAGGCTGGATATTGGATACTGGCTGACCACACATGTTTCCTCCACTTTCCACTCCCTTTCTTCTTCTTCCTCTGCTTCTTCCAAGTCTTCCTTCCTTTTTCTTTTCGTTTTATTACTTTTTCCTGATCCCTGCATCTTCTTTCATACATGCAATGTGTATCTATACTTGGTTTTTTTCTTCTTACGCCAACTGTAATCTCCCCTCACTATGTTTTATAAACTTTCACTCTCTAGTTTTCTACATTTCTTTTCTATTTTTACACTTCTACTTCCCTAGTTTGGTGCTCTTCCTGCTTCTCTGTCCTCTGCTCTATTTTCTTACTACTTTGGATGATATTCCTCCCCAATTCTTCTACTTGTATTATTTTCAATTTTGCACGTTCTCATCCTTTGCAACCTCTATTCATGTTACTCATCTCCTTATTCACCTCCGGCTGTTTCTTTTCGTTCTCAATATCACTTTATCATCCTCGTTCGATACACTTTTTCGTTCTTCTTTCACTCAATCTTTCCCCTTCTCTCATCTTTTCACATTTTCTTCTACTTGAGTCTCCCTCTGTTGTTTTCATGAATTTTTGTTCCCATCCTTTTGTCTCCTTCCTTCCTGACATCCTTTCCTCCTCCTCCTCCTCCTCCTCCTCCTCATCCTCCTCTCCCTACACCCACTTCTCCTTCTCCTTTTCCTCCTCGACATCCTTCTCCTCATCCTCCTCCAACTCTCCCCACTCATCTTCCTCCTCCTCAACCCCTTCCCACTCCTCCTCATCTTCCTCCACCTCCTCCTCCTCTTTCTCATCCTTCTCTACCTCTCCCAACTCATATTCCTATTCCTCAACTTCTCCCTCCTCCTATCCCTCCACCTTCTCCTCCTGCTCATCCTTCTCCTCTTTCTTCTCTCCGTCTCCCCCTCATTCTCCTTTCCTCCTCGTCCTTCTCCCCCTCCTCCTCCTCCTCCTCCTCCTCCTCTTCCTCTTCTCTTATTTTTCCCCAGTTAATTTTCTACTTTTTCAGTTCTCCCTGTCCTCTTCTTCCACTTTCCTTCTTCTCATCTCCCTTCCTTATCACATGTGATCCCCAAAGACGTGACCCCCATATTCACTGGTCTGTCTGTCCAGTTATTGCAAACATTCTCCGTCTCACTCACTCCCCTGACACTGACATGGGGGAATATCTGCCTCTGCCTGACATATATCACCCCAAACCGCCTATATCTCTTTACATATGCCGTTTCGATTTCTCTTGCTTACATATGACACACGTTGTACTACGACACACGTGTGTGCGTGGAACACATTTTTGTGAAGTAAACGAAAAAAAACGTTAAGTGAATGAAGATTCAGTAGTTCAATTTATGGAGTTTTTGTTATTCATCTGCCAGTCCCTGTTTTGTTCCTAGTCACTAGTATTGAATGTTCTCAGATGTTATTGGAATATTTGTAAGAGTTTTACTCTTGAAATCCTGATCTTCGATGAGAATATTGATGTTTTCATGCTTCATAATTCATTTCTAATATCGTCAATCATCAATCTAATATCGTAGACTTACACTGCAGTATAAAGATACCATCAACGATGCTGTATTTTGGATTTTAAGTTTCATCTTCACATTTTGTTTATGGTTTTCATGAATGGTACTTATAATGACTTAGAATAGAATGACTTTTATTTATTGACGTGGCGATGTTTGGACAGTTATGTCCACTCTACCACTTAACCACGATTAATCATGACTTTGTTCCATAAGTACAAAGGCATACATAACCATTTTTTTCTTTATCAGTAATTGAACATCAATAACCATCCATCTATTCACTTTTTGTGTAGTTGAGGAGTTGATATTGTGGTAATAATATTATTGATAGGCCTATCAAATAAAAAGACTAAGAAATTGTCAAAAACCACCTCTCAGCTCTCACCATTCTATATTTCAGCTTCATCTTCGCCCTTTTTTTGCAGCCTCTCAACTCTTTCTCCTACCCTCTTTCCCTCTCTGATTCTTTTCATCTCCTTTCCTATTTTCCTATCTCGCTTTTCCCCTATTTCCATCCCTTTCCCACCCACTCCGTTGTAAGTCATAAACTGTGAGTTATAACTCAGCTCGCATAGTAGCAATATGCGCAGAAACGATCGATAAAAATCCCTGCCCGCGCATCTAGAAAACTTCTCGACAAGAGCAAAGTTCAAAATTTTGCCGGATGAGAATGATTATTTGTCGGCGACATTTCATTTCGCTCTTCCTTCATACTCGATTCTGCTTTGTCTATTATCGAACTTTGTCAGAACGAGAGACAAATATCAAGTTGCTGAAACTAGGTTCATAGTGTAACTAATTTCTAGTTTCGCCGACTCCTCTTATCATGGTCATTGCTAACAAACTTCTCCAACTGTCCGATTTCTGTTGAGTAATATTCACTTCAAACTGTCAGCTTTCCTCATTAACAACACCACTGGCTCCCCATTCAACCTATGCTGACAGTTCAGAGTGAATCTCACTATAACGGGTGCAGCATCTGTCATCAGATATTATTGCTGTCATGTTGAAATTACTGAACTTTCGTCCAGTACTACTGGAGTAGCTGAGTGGTGTTTCATTTTCAACTGATATTACTAGTAGAGAAAAAGGGAAATGTTTTTCTGAAATTTGCTCTGGGATGGAGTTGAGTACTTTTCCCTGGACATTGAGTTAATTATACTCGTATAGTTGTCATTTTTTAAAAGAGGATTTTTTTTGTTCTTTGTAACTGAGATTTGAAGTATAACACTTCAATTTTAGATAGATGTTTTATTTTACTCGTATAGTTGTCATTTTTAGAGGAGGAAGTTTTTATTATTATTATTATTTTTTGGTTCTTCGTAACTGAGATTACGCTGAAGTATAACACTTCAATTTTATAGAGATGATTCCTTTCTTCCTTTCTTCTAATTATTTGTGAATGGCGCATTACTTCGACGGAGCTTTGTTATGTGTGATCGAAGATAACAAGAGTGGGGGAGGAAATTATGACTTGGGAGAGTTGAAGAGAAGAAAGGGGAAAATATAATATATGGAGGATCAAATGAAGAGTAGGAGATAAATTTACCCTATCTCAGATTAACATACATTCATCGCAAACAAAATAATATACATCACAATTCCTGCAGATACTGTTGTTGGTGAGATGGTGTGATATCTATCCATAATGAAAACACTGGAATTTTGTCAGAAATATTACTAAATTAGTAATTTCTAAAACAGTGTTTTCATTACATCACAATTTGTACAAGTTCACTACAGTAATACGTTATAGCAGAGAAAACCTGTACATTGATTGTTTTTCTATGGTTATAGTCAATGAAAACTTGTTCAAGATTATATACTGTATAATGTATACATTATAATATTACATTTAAAAAAAAATGAACAGTGAATGAACAGAATTGAATCATTAGCCATTTATTTCAAAGGGATCATTTTTGTTCTTCTATCGGTACCTAAAGGTACGTTATCCTTCATTCATAAATTTCCGCAGTCGACGACGACAAACATTGTTGACATTCATATTGTCCAAATTTAAAGTGTGCTAAAACAGGTGATCAAATAACTTTTTCCTACAGTTACCTTGAAAAGTGACGATTCCTGCACTGATTACAGAACGCAAAGATTCACTTTTCCGCTCTAGTGCGGGAAAAAGTTTATCTGCACTCCAGATTTGCAACATGGCAACACAAAATGGTTGGTGGGTTATATGGAGGATTAGTGCACGAAAACAAAAATTAAGTTGGTAACAATGACTGTGGTTAGATTTAGATAAGAATTATTTCAATGGCTACCCTACATGATAAAATCCCAATCTAGAAATTCAAAACAAGAATAATGTTCATCTAAATCATAATTAAATAATCATCATTTACGAATTCTCATCATTTAATAATAAATAATAGTTCTTTTCTATTGATAATTATTATTTCAACTGCAAGAAATGAGAAAAGAAGCAAATATACATTATAAAATTCGAATTTCGAGGTTAAATGATTACCGTTCGATATTCATATAAATAAAAATAATAAAAACATAACAATACTACAATAAATATTCTCTGTTGTCTATGTTATTTTTATAAATATTTTTCAGTTTACTTTGAGCATTTTTCTCGGTAATTTGAGCAAAGTCTAAATTTCTGAATCGTGTTTCAGTAATTTTTAGCTGGATGAAACAACTTAGGTACGATTCTTCCCGCTAGGTCGCGCGCTTGTCGGTTCAGCCATCTTGTTGTGTTCAGCCATCTTGTGGCTCGGTTCACATTTTGAATGTGAATTTTTTGTTCCATCTTTATTTTTTCTGATTCTTGAATGAATAAAAATGAGAACTTTGGCTGAGAATTTTCAACTTCAATTAATTGGATTATTAATTTTTAAATGAATTAAGGTTGTTATTAATAACAGCATCACACACACACAAACATTTGATGGATTTCAGCCATCATTTTACCCATAATTACCCACTTTTCATATTCAATGGTAACTGTAGGAAAAATTTAATGTGAAATACGTGCGCAAAGTTCCTCTGCTGCACTCAAGAAGCCATTCCGTAAACGTTTCTTTCGGTGCAGCAAACTGTCACTTTGCGCACTAGTTGCACAAATAACTATTCATTATTTGTCTTTATCATTAAAGAATCAAACATTTCTAATAATATCAATATATTGCCATTTGAAAGTATAAGCTTAACCTGCCCCATTAAAACATAATTGAACATAATCTTTTAGGTTATGTGGACAAATTGAAATCCACCCAATCTGAGATTCTCTGCGTGTCGTGGTCGACGACGGCATTTACGCTCAAACGAAAACCCAGCTTTAGATTATTAGGTATAGTAGTTCAATTTAAGAGGAGGATGTAGAGTTCTCTTCTATTTACTTCAGATCATTATGCAAAGTAGAACAGAAATTGATCAAATAAACAAGAGATATAAACTTATATCAGTTACCTATGAAGCCTCAATTGTGAGGTAGGTAATATTCTCAATTTTTTAAGAAATATATTTTGAGTGATCCATTGAATAATTTTACAAATATTCTGTGGTATTAAAAATAGTATCATACACTTGAATCAGTTTTCCAGACCTTGAACCTTCATCCATTCGAAAATAACCTGAACTCCTCATAACTCCACGGGAAATCGCATTATCTGGCAACAATTTATGTATCGAAAAGTCCACTAATGAAATCTAGTTAGTAAGAAAGTTGGATCGAAGATGGCCTTCATAGCACTTGCGTGAGAAATTACCGTTCAAAGGAATGGGCGAGTGAGGGAAAAGGGGAATGGTCTCTCTCCCTCTTTGTTTATTGTAGGTGGAACTAGGACGCAATGGTACACACTACCTCAAATAATTCAACGGGGAGGCAGAATAAAAAACTTGGCACATAAAATCCCTGCTAACTATTTGTGAATGGCGCATTACTTCGACGGAGCTTTGTTGTGTGTGATCGGAGATAACAAGGGTGGGGGAGGAAATGATGACTTGGGAGAGTTGAAGAGAAGAAAGGGGAAAATAAAATAAATGTAGGATCAAAAGAAGGGTAGGAGATGAATAAAGAAAGAAAAGAAATGAAGAAGGAGAAGATAAATTAAGAAAGAAAAGAAATGAAGAAAAATATATGGGGAGATTTATAATATTTCATTCTCATTTATTATAGACATACGACACAATGAGAAACTTTATGATAGAATATGGGTAAATGGTTACAGAAGTACTAAAAAGGGACGAAAATTCTAGAAGAAAGCTGTGGTCTATGGAAGAAAGATATGGAGAACGTTATTGAGAAAAAATGGAAATACTAAGATTGGGAGTAAGAGAATAGATTCATTTTTCCCCATTTACAATTTACAAACTGTTAGTGCTGTTTGCACAGGTTATCTGGTTAAACCATATTTCATTTTAAACTGGATTAAATCCGTATAAAGTATCGTTTGTTATAATGTGTTTCATTTTGAGTTCAAGCCACCAGCTGATAAAATTCAATTTAAGCTTTGACTGTGCCACAGGTTATCAGGTTGACTTTGACACAGGTTATCAGGTTAAACTGAGTTCAATTTAACATTGGGCTGAATCCATGTCAAGTCTCGTTCGTTATAATTTTCATTTTTAGTTTCACCACCAGCTGATTAAGTTCAGTTCATCCTTTGAATATGCAAATGGACCTAAGAAAGAAAATGGCCTTATTGTAACTCAAAATTGTGTGGCTTTAGGTGTAGAGAATTTAATAAGAGAATTTCAGTATTAAAAGAAGATATAAGATGTGTGTGGGTTTTAGTGAAATGTTACTAATTGGAAATTTTTCGAATGGAACATTGAAACAAAGGAAAGGAATTGGAGTGAAGAAGCCCTGATAAAGAGGATAATAGAAGAGAGAAAAATGGAAGAAGATAGAAAGAGAAAGGCTATACAGTTATCCAGCACAGATTACACCAATGTTATCACCTTCTATTTCTGTAGAACTGTAAAACAAAAGAGTTAGTATCTTCTAAAGTTAATAAAAAATCGTGTGACGTTTCCTGAAACAATAAATTTTATCTCAAAAACTTAGATACGATTCCAAGCAAGAATGCTGTAAAAACTAGGTGATTCACAAGCTCCATTCACAAGTCACAAGCTCCATTCACAAGTGCACTACCTTAGCGTTACGTTACAATTACGTTACACTTTCGAAACAATTACTGTTTGAATGCATTGTTATGGGTGCACAATCAGGCTCCCACAATCTTATCTTTCCACTTTTCTCCAAACCGTTTGTCACAGCTGGCAGAATTGATTGACCAAGATGACAATCCAGATTGTGACGATAGGAGAGAGTGTAGCAAATTAGCATTGTACGGCTGTAAAATGACCTGATTTTCAACACTGTGATTTTCGGTGCTGATTAGTAATGGTCCCACCAGAACTAATGTAATGATTGGTCTCTTTTTAATGCAATTGTAATTCGAGTTAGTTACTGTGTGTAGAGATTGACACTACAGAACTTGGTTTTCTTCATAAGTTTGGTAGAAATCTTGGTTCCATAAGAACAAAAAATATTCTAATATCGGGGCTACTTGATTTGTAAGTTGAAATATTATTCTATAGTACCCTTTTTATGAGAAACGTTTTTACATAAAATACAATAATAATATAAAGTTGTTATTGAATTTTATATAAAACCTTTTCAAGAAAAGTATACAATGGAATTATATTTTCACTGGAAAATATATATACTAGCTGGCCTGGCGAACTCCGTACCGCCAAATAGTTTAATGCATCTCATGACAAACTTTAGCTGGATGCACACCTGAGGAGGCTAGATGCGGCATTTTTTTATACAGATAATTCTCCAACTGCAATAGTATATTTCGCACCTAGAGCAGAAAATGAGATTTTTCCAGCTCGAAATCGGTTTTCAAGTCCGAGGCCGTAGGCCGAGGACTAGAAAAGATTGAGAGCTGGAAAAACATTTTTGCCCGTGGTGCGAACGATATTTTTCGCCACACTACAGGTATTGCTGACAAAATAAATAAAGAATACAAAATAAAGAATACTCGTTAAGCTATCGTACCTATCTCTTGATTTTAGTGGTAGAAGATTTGCAGTCAGGATTTCAGATTCTTTTAAAATTTCACTTGGAATACCACAGTCATCTTCAAGCATTTTTGAAAATTCGGAATGCACTAATCAACAATAAATAATTGAATAAAACTGGTTGCAAAGCGAATTAGTTTGATTCGAAACTGGAACTGAAATCATGGCGACTGAAATGCTGATGATGAAAGTGGACACTCACCCGATCTAGCGGATGACTTATTAACTACTTCCATGAGCGGCTGGAAAGAGACAACTTTCTGGGCTAGACCGGAAAAGAAACCCTTTTCTGACGTCGTCTGCAAACAAGGTCTTTCAGATCTACGTAGGGACTGGAAAACAGCTGCTTTCTGTGCAGTGTGGCGAAAAATAAATAATTTACTAAAATTAATTAATTCTGATCACCGATGACAGCACAATTATTCGAAACAAAGCAATGTCTTTAGAGCACTTAAGTCTATAACCTGAGGGGTTACACACAGAACAGTCATTTTGTTTTTAGTCGGGGCGTTTAGAATAAAATACATGTGCGGTTATGGAGCAGCACATACTCTTGTCTACTATCTACCGACGGCTGTTGTATGACGCAATGATTATAACAGCTGATTTTTATTCCTGTGTATGGCCAGCTCACAAATCTTCTCCCATAATGATCACATGTAAACTTTGAAGGACCGTGGGAAAGAGTCCAGAGAAGTCGGATTATAAATTTGATAGACCATAAACCTGGTCCTGAACATAACGAACACAACTAAAAAAAAACATCAAATTCAGTGCACACATAAAAAAGTTATTGAATGTCAAAATTTGAGGTCGATTTTTTTTTTTATATAGATATACAGAGAGTCCCACGGAAGGTGTAACAGCCGAAGACCACAGAATCTGCATAGAATTTGCAATAACAATTTCTTATAAAAGGATGCTTACAAAAGGAATTGCATATATGCTACAAATGAATTACATTATGTTACTAAATGGATTACATATTGTAAAGCGGTTTTTTACACGCCTCACACATGTATAATCATGTAATGCTGTATTTAAACGCCTCACGTTGGGCCGGCAAATCATGTAAAGCGTTTTTTGATGGCTTCACATAGGTATAGTGAATCTTGTACTAAATCAACGGTGTTGAGGTTATAAATTTTGTAACTGCGTGCGTGGATGCTGAGTGTACACCAGACCGATTGACTCACTACAAGATTCAATACAATTGTCGGAATCGCAGGAGGCCTAAACGCTCGCTCACCCTTGATTCTTCTTATGACAGATTGTATGGTGATGAAATTTTTATAAATAGTGTAGCGGACGCTAAACACTGAATACGGATACCTTAAAATTATTACCTGTGAAGAATGAGCATACAAAATCATACAGGTCGAGCAAAAATCCCGATGTAGATAATTTACGGGACTGCGTCTCTAATAAGTTCTGAAGGATTAAAATACGGTACTTGGACCAAATATCGTTCAGAATATATTTCGAGAACAGAGTCTTGTCGGGTTTTAAGCTCTATTGTAGGAAATTATATGATCTCTGGCTGCATCTGCTATACTGTTGATGTATTCGCTCCTAAGTCGAGGTTGGTAACAGATAAAAGCTGATATATGAGCAGGTAAGGACAAAGAACAAATATCTCGATCTGACCCCACTCACTACATCCACTTAGACCTGTTCCAATATCCAGCTTAATTCAATTATTTCAATGATCGTATTCGATCGGTTCTTGATGATATAGAACGTATCAGACACAATAATTGACAGGCTTAAGAAATAATCGAACTCAGAAAACGAATTAACAAAATTGAAATATATTATAATAAAATATATGATCTCACAGTGCAGATTCAGAATATGATTTACAGATTGAAAGTGGTTTAACATTAACAAAAATGATTAGCAATTTTCTTGTACTTGCATGATACCATGCATGATCCGACAGAATTTTGCAATTGATAAAAGTTAACAGTTTTGAAAAAATAGTGAAAAATGAATAAAAAATGTTTTTTAAAATTGTTTGGGGTCGTGGTTCTGGCAGCGGAGGATAGTTAATCAACCACAAGTTCTTATAAATTCTATATGAATAAATTCTAGACTCTTAATAACTAAAAGCGCTTGTCGGCGTGGCCAATAATTTAACGAAGAAAATTTTATATCTTTCTGCACTGTAATATTTTTCGAAGTGTAGATTGGGGCCCCTTTAAACTTATAATTCACGTGAAATTCCTTGGCGGTCGTGGTTTTCTTCTTTAGATCAAAATCGTTTGATCGGCGGCGGTCCAAGCTTCGGTCTCAGCACGTGGGGAATTTTAATTTAATATTTCCTTCACCAAATTAATTAAGTGATAATTTAACTTTAAACTTTTGATTTATCGATTGATGAAAGTAATTTTACAAATAACAATTAGAATAGCCTAAGAATATTGGCTCACAAATAAAACATATAAAATCGAACGAAAATCTTACAAATAGGTCTTGGTAACTTTAACGAGGTCTGAACGGTGAGGATTTCAAAAGGGAAGTGCAGTGTCTTCTTCTCGGCTTCTTGGCTAGAACCTTTCTCTGAGAATCTCGGTGTAATAAATTTGCATAAAAATTTGCCATTGGTAGAACGATTGTGACGTAGACATGACGTCAGTGGCAAGCAGTAGAATATAATTCCTTTAATTACAATAATAACTCAATTTATATAATTCTTAAAACTGCTTAATCTCCTAGACATAGTTCCTCTTATATAATGTACATGTGCTAGTGTATATGATAAGGCAGGTTTGTTGTCTGATAGTAGATTAACATGTGTTGCTTTCAAACGATCACCTTTTTTGGTGCTATTTCTATGCACTATGATTGGCTTAGGCTTGCCAAAGAGATTTAATCATCATGTGGTTCAGTTGAAGTAATAGTTTATTAATTAATATTCTTATACAATTTTTATTATGTTTGAGACTGTTATAATTAATTTCTGCCGCTCTTATCAATAATATAATGTTCATGCTATGACCTAGTTAGTTACAATAATACTTGACATTATAATATAATTTTTTAAGTAATAAATAATTTCAACAATAATACATACATTTTATTTTTTATTCGAAATTCTTGGTCCTTTATTGATAGTTTTTACTTTTTTAGAAATAAAATTATAGCTTGCATGAATCTGGCATGACATTTTAAAATACGTTGAATCAGTCAGCTGTGTTTGAGCTACTTTAAAACATCTGATCGGTAGTAAACAAAGTGTAACCTCAAAATTCAATGAGCAGTTCATAAATGGTTCGTGCTTTATTTGCAGAATAATTATAATTCTATTAAATAATTTTCTAGAAAATATGCAGTACTGAACGGTACTCTTATCTAATATACAGTTACTGATAAGGAAGCTTTATCGCTCGGTCGCTAACTATTCCTTTAGCAAATTCTTTCATTTTAGAAGGTAATCACAATTTTCTCTCTTCTCATGAGGTCTATTTAAAAAATTCATCACAATATGTACAGTGAATTATAGATTGATAATTACATGAATCATCTCTTTTTCTTTTGAGTTTTTAAATTATTATGAATTCATTCTAGTTTTCTGCTCTCTTAGTATTTCACTCTCAGTACTTTTTCTTTTCGGATTGAAATTTTATCTTTTTTCTAGTTTTTCATACATTCTATATGTTTCTTTTTTCTTTATTATATTTTTTCTATTTCCGACTGAATCTCAAGCCACTAATTATAGCCGACTGATTACTCGTTGCCATCGCTCAAACTACTTAGTTTTGCTGGTAACGCCAATGATAATATTATAATAGATTTTTAAATGGAAAATATTTTAATTTTAAGTTTTTGCAATGTATTGTATATGAAAATTTTCATATTTTTCACATTTGTAAAGTTTGTTTAATGATTTTGGCAATAGATATTTCTTTCTTTCTTTTCTATCTTTCTTATATCGACCTTAGTTCTCAAGATATATCGATTTTCGATATATTTTAAAAACTTAAATAACTAGAAAACTATCAAAATCTATTTCTAAAGATATGGTTGGAAAGACGATGAAATTTCCAATGAGATTCATTCAATTTTATCCTTTGTTCAAGGGTTTTGAACTTCTTATGAGCGCTCAAATGTAAAAAAGGTCATTTTTCGAGTTCAAAGGTGAATTTAAAACAGTTTGAACGCTTATTATTAGTTCAAAAACGTCAAACAAAGAAAAAACTGTGTTAATCTCATTGTAAATGTCTTCCTCTTTCTAACTACATCCTTAGAATTGGATTTTGACCAATAGTTTACTAGTTATTGACGTTTATGAAAAATATCGAAAAATTTATATATCTAGAGAACTAAGGTCGATGTAAGAAAATTTTACTGAACATTTTTGTTGCTAATGTTGAATCTATAGTCTTCGGCTGCTACACTTTTCGTGGGACACCCTGTATTCATTCACTTATCGGATAGCTTTGTTACAGTACTTTTTTCTATTCATCCACTGCAGGTGACATTTTGAAATTACTTATTCATACATTTATTCATTCCAAAGTGAAAACTCTAGGATCCCAACTTACATTGTAGAACTTATTTTACCCTATGGATTATATGGGCATCATTTACAGTAATAGACCGATAGATTAAAGCATTTTTAATATTCACATTGGGCCTGAATCCAAGACCCATTGATCCAAAGCACAAAAATGCTTCTGAGAAAGATTGTTTTCAGATTGTCTCTTCCAATTTCCAAACGTCGATAACATCTGTGCAAAAAGAAATGTCAGAGATTAAATTCAAAGAACTGTCAAAGAATATATTCAAAGAAATGATACAAGCATAGCTCCGTAAGTTGAGAAAACCTTTGACTCTGAATTTCCTCTACTTTTAGATTAACTTCTCCAGTTCGTTCCTTCTTTTTTGCCATCATCATCATCATCATCATCATCATCATCATCATAATCATCTCTTCTACTTTTTCATCTTCTTCCTCTTCTCCTTCTCCTTTTTCTCTTTATCATCAATTAGTATCTATTCCTCTTCTTCCATCAAATGCCTCACCGACAAGTTTAAAAGAAAGAGTAACTTTCTTCACTTCTTCATCTCCATCACCATCTTCATCATGTCTCCTTTACCATCTTCTTATCCCACCATCTTTCTCCTAAATTTCTCCTAGTTTACTTTTTCCCTTAATCGGCTCCCCTTGAAATCCAAGCCAAACATTCTCTCCTTCCTTTTATCCTCCACTCCACTCCCCACCTAATCATCCTTTCTATTCCTCAATCCTTGCTTCATCATCTCATCTTCTTCAATCCCCTCTCGCACAACCTCATCATTGCACGTTTTACCATTCTGTCTCTCATGTCTAATATTTATTTACTCCACAATCACATTCCACAATCACAATATCAAATTAATAATCAGGACAGAGAGAATCAACAGGACAAACATAAAATTTATTCCTCTTGTTCCCTATCTTACCATCTCTTTTCACTCTGGATAAGCTTATTCCTCTTATTTTTCTTATTGGTTTCCTTCCTCCGAACCAAAGGTCTTATCAGGTATCTTCTCATTCAGTGCCTTTCTTCTACTTTTTTTATCCTCTTCTTCTTCTTCTTCTTCTTCTCCTCCTCCTTCTTCTTCTTCTTCTTCTTCTCTTCTTCTTCTTCTTCTTCTTCTTCTTCTTCTTCTTCTTCTTCTTCTCCTACTCCTCCTCCTCATCCACCACCTCCTCCTCCTCCCACTCCTCCTTCTCCTCCTCTCCCTCCTCCTCCACCCCTATCCCACCTCCTCTCCCTCCACCTCCTCCTCCTCCTTCACCTCCCCCTCCTCCTTCTACTCTTCTCCCTCCTCCTACTCCTCCTCCACCTCCTCCTCCTCCTCCTCCTCCTCCTCCTCCTTTGTCAAATCCTCTTTCTTCTTTTTCTTCTTCTCTTCCCCTTATTCTTTACCTTCTTCTTCTCCTCTTGTTACTTCTCTGTCTCCCACTTCTTCACCTTTTTCTTCTTCCACCTCTGTTCCTTCTCCTTCTTTTCGTTCTTTCTCCCTCGCACCATCTTCACCAAAGCACTTTCCCCCTCTATTAAACCAACGAGTAAGTGCCTCGACGCAAGAAGGAATTCCAAGTCACAAGAATTTCCAACTGATATAGAATGTTGTGCCTATGCTGTGCTATGCTATGCTATGCTATGCTATGCCTATGCCTACTGTGCGGTGTGGTGAGCGCCTCGCTAATATTTCCTCGCCCCAAGGGGAGAAGCTGTAAAGCAGTGCCAGAAAAACCCCAACTTTTGAAATCAAAGCCGCGCTTGATCTCAAGGGGTGCTTGTGACGGTGAGGAGGGGAGGAAGAAGTGTTGGAGGGGTAGAAGAGGGTGTAAAGAGGGAGATTTTTGTATGAGATAGCTCGTGTGGTGGTCGTTTCTGAGAAGTAGCAATAGTCGGAGAGCATCTTTCTAAGCTGAGATTTGGTTTGGTGATAAGGGATCTGTAAGCACGTCTTATCGATTCAAAGCAACCGTCGATAACGAGTGTAGCCTATGGAAGGCTGCTGAATTAGTGTGGAGCCTGGAAGATGGAAGTCGGTTGAGGAGGAGGACGATAAAGGGAAGGAGGAGGAGGATGATAATCATGATCATGAGAAAACGGTGGAAGAAGATAAGGTGGAGGAGTATGTTCAGGAAAAGGAAGAAAAAGATGAATGAATGAATGAAAGAGTTCTTATTCTTAAAAAGCAACATGTTACAAACATTTGATATTTAATATTCACAATAATTTAAAAGTGAGAGATTTCAGCTACTTGGGATGCCGCATTTCATTTGATAAGGATGAAGATGTTGGTGAAAAAGTGGCGAGATTCAGTGCGGTCTGTGGCACTATAAGACGAGCTATAGGAAGGCGAACGAGACAAGATACCCAGCTGAAGTTTTACAAAACAATGGCGATACCGTTAATAATATACGGTAGTGAGGCATGGATCTTAAACAGACAAACTAAATCCCGTATACAAGCTGCTGAAATGAGATTTTTACGAGCGGTCAAAGGTTGTAGTAGACTGGATAAAATAAGGAATGACAACATAAGAGCTGAATTGAATGTAGAACCGCTATTGGATATTCTGAAGAAATATCGGGAAAATTGGTATACTCATTTATTCAGAATGCCATCCAATAGGCTCCCAATATTAGCATGGGAGTACAAACCCGAAGGAAAGCGAGGCATAGGAAGGCCAAGGAAGAAATGGATGCCGGTACAGGCCAATCGAGCCTAATCCTTGTAAGAAGATGATGATGATGATTCAAAAGAATAGTACTCCTCGCCTAGAATGAGTCGTGTACAATATGAATCAATTTGCTTAGTACTCAACTCTTGAGAAAAATGTTTGTTTATAAATTATTATTATAACTACTTATTCTGCTATAATCATACTCTAGAGAATTGTAAATCATGTTTTTCAACACGTATGGGTTAATGAATTATGTTGTGAGCAGATAAGTATAATATTCTATTAGAATCTTCCATATTTCATCCAGCAGTACAGGAAAAAGAGAAGGAAGAGTAGGATTAGTAATAGAAGGAGTAGAAGAAGAACTAGGAGTACTAGGAGGAAAACGAGAAAGATGAGGAGGAAGATGAGGTGGAAGATGTGAAGGGAAGGGAAGATATCGACGAGTGATAGAAGAATAATTTTGATGAGGCGGATTGATTGAAAAGAAAGATTGAAAGAATAGAGGGGAATGAAAAAATTGAAAAGGAACATAAACAATGTAATATGGAGTAGGTAAATTTTTGAAGTTTGGAAGATGTGATGAGAAAGAAAGTAAAATGTTTGTGGAGCTATTCAATAGATCCATAGAATATGGATGTAGAAGTGGCGGTGACGAGTTGAAAATGGGAGAGAAAAATAGGAAAGAGGAACTAGGTGAAGATGGAGAGAGATCAAGAGGAAAGTAGATGAGAGTGGAAAAGTAAAGGGATGAAAAGTTTCATATATTATCTCAATTTTTTCCTCAGTTATCTCTTCTTTTTTTATTTCATGATCTTATTCCATGAGTCTCCTTAATCACTAGCCTGTTATACTATTTTTATTATCAATATGTTAATTTTTCTCCACTTCTATCAAATCCTTCCCTCCCTCTATTGGATGATCAGTGAAAAACAATAAATTTTTAATATTTTCTTATGTATTTTTCTACTTTCCCGTCTCTCTTATGTCTCTCAGCCAAAAGATGAAATTAATAACGACAATGAAGCATCGAACAAATTGAAGGAATAAAAGTGAAAGACAAGGAAATGTCTTTAATGGGGCGAGAAAAATAGGATCAATAGAGAAAATTACCAGTGTATCCTCTTATCCTCAGAACTACTTTTGGGATAAGCAACTTGTCCTCTCAAAATCAGAGAGGATAAGTTGGTGTTTCTAGCGGACTATCATTTTCAGTTGCTGAAGCGGAAAGAAAGTATGTTAGTGGAGAAACCTCCAATGAGGGGATAATTCGAGTGATTTTAGGTAGTAGTTGTTGGTTTGTAGTTAGAAGTAGGTGGAAGAGTTCAGTTCTGGAAGTGATGAAGATTTTCAGGTTATTGAGGTAGGTGGGGGAACGGGTAAAATTCGAAGAAAGCACACACTGTTTACGACCTCTGCTTTTCCTTCATCTCCTTCTATTTCTTCAATAACTTTTTGTTTTTTCCTTCTTCTTCTTCTTCTTCTTCTTCTTCTTCTTCTTTATTCTTCTTCTTCTTTCTCTTCTTTTTCTTTCTCTTACGACCTCTGCTTCTTCATACCCTCTTTCTTTACAACATGTTCCGCTCAACTTTATAGCTCACAATCTCTTCATAGCTCCGACTGGTGCTCTCTATAGAATGCCGTTATAATTCCCCCCGCCACTGCCTCCCCAATAAGATCACCGCCCTGAAAGTATTAAAGTGGCTGCTGCTGGTGGAAATCTGCCGGAAAATTATATCTGAATGAGCCGCTTTGAGTGTCGGTAAACCTGGTCGGTCGGTCGGCCTCATATTTGGGGCGGGCGGTTTGATTGACTTTTCGCAGCCAACAAGGGTGGCAGATGAATTCTGAAAAAAGGAAAAATGATGTAGGGGAAGGTGGAAGTGAATGGAGGATGAGCGGAAGGAACAAAAATTGATGAGGCGAGGAAGAAGATGAGGATCAATAGAAGGAGAACGGAGGAGTAAAAGGGAAAGAAGAAGAAGAAAAAGAAGAAGACCTAGGAAGAGATATGATGTTGATTTATTTCATCATTTCATCATTTACTATGAAAATGCACAACAAGCTCATGCACTAAACTGTATCTTTTAATGTGTCTGTAAATGTGTCTTTTTGTGTATCATGTTTAATGTATATTTTAATGTAAACTGTATCTTTTAGTATTAGAAAGTGCGATTTATTTCTCCATTTCATCATGTACTATGAAAATGCACAACAAGCTCATGCACTGAACTGTACCTTCCCATTTCACTACAATCCTAATGTTGATTATGTCATATACTGCTATAATGAGTATACTGAAAATAAGCGTAGAAGTTACAAAGTAGAAGAAATAAATGGATGTTTATTTCCCAAAATCTAAAACTACTATATCAATTACATACAATAATTGTTAGTAACAATAAAAATTTCTCATGATGTTTGCTCTACATGTTCAGTGTTTGCACTGTGTGCAAATTGACTGAAGAAGAATTGGACATCGTTAGAGAAGATTTGATAAGATTTTATTTATCAGCTATGCTTTTACAATATTGAAGAGATGTAGAGTAAGTGTAGGATGATTAAAGGAAAATAGGTAATGAATTGCATTCTCAACAATTGAAATAAAATTCGGAATCTTTTACTTTCACCTGATTGAGTAAAAATCTTGAAGGAAAGAGAGGGATGAAATATTGACAAAGTGCAAGAAAGAGGTAATGGATATTATTAATTTGGATTTGAGGGTAAGTGAAAATGGTAGGCTACTACTGAAGTAACTTTAATACTGAAGAGAAAGTAAAAGGTACAGCAGGAATAAATAGTAGCAGATGAAGTAGAAATAGTAGCAGATGAAGTAGAAATAGTAGCAGATGAAGTAGAAATAGTAGCAGCAGAAGTAGAAGAGTAAGAAGAATTGAAAGTTTGAAAGTTGAACGTCCAAACCAAGAAGACAAGATATGGTGCAAAGTGAGGCTGCATTTGGCGCGGTATAGCAGCTGGAATGTTGTGAAGAGGTTCGTACCCCGATTATTTTCTTACCTGAGGGGGCTCTCAGCCCCCTTTTCACCTCTGGGGGGAACCCAAGGAAGAGTTTCTGAAGTCTTGGCATGTCTGTTTCCTCCTCAACACCTCGATTACTCCTCCTCCTCCTCATGCTCCTCATCATCCTCCTTTTTTACCTCCTGTTTCGTGTTCTCTTCATGCAGTATTCTCCCCTCTTCGTCCCCCTTATCCTCCCCATACTTTACTCATGGTGCAACTCGTCTTCATCATCCTCTTCCTCTCTTTTGTCGTCCTCATCCTCCTCCTCCACTTCTTACTCCTCTTCCTTCCCATCATCCTCCACCCCCTCACCATCCTCCTCATCCTTCTAACACACCTCTTCCCCCTCTCCTCGTTCACCACCTCCTTCTCATTCTCCCCCACCACCTCCACCACCAACAACTCCTCCTTCACCACCTCCTCCTCCTCCACCTCCTTCTCTTCTTCCTCCTCCTCCTCCTCTTATCATCCTCAACAATGCCCGAAGCCAGTAAGCATTCCATGAAAACCTATCCTGCTTTTGATCTTCCTCCTCCCCTCCCACTAAAACCGCAACCCCCCCCCCTATCAGAAAACCGTGAGGCATTTTCATTGTGAACTTGTAGGTAGATCTGGAGTGCGGCCCACTGTAAACTGGCAGCATTGTTTGTATCATAATCATTGATGTAATTTATGAGGGATGCTGACAGTTGAAAGTGAATCTCACTTTTGTACGCTGCTGCATTGTAGTCTGAAGGGTTGGTTCTGTTTTTGAGATTATAATTTGTGGATGTTGATGATTATTAAGGTAAGTTGTAGGCTCAATATGCTTCAGGGTTATTCAGTAATGTGAAAATGTTCACCATATAGATCATAACCGGTCTGATTATTGCTTTTTTAGGATATTTAATTAATTTAATTGACCGTTAAATCTATAGTTTTTGATAGTCCATTAGGTTCAATAAGTGTCAAAAAACCGGGCCTTAAAGCGTTAAAGCTCGTTCAAATTTTGCCAGCTATGTTGACTGAAAAATTTCTGTGAGCCCAAACACATTATTTGTATCGCATATCAACAAATATAATTTTCCCGAGAATTTCAGATCCAATGAATACAAATAGAACAACGAAAGCTATCAAGCCTAAATTTTTTATAGAGAAAAGTGAGTATTTCTAAAGAATCTAGTTTGGTTTAATATTTTCACGTACTAAATCTACTGTTTAATATTTAATGTCAATATTGAATCTTCCATTTTCATAACTTCAAATCATTTCCATTCACTTACATTAATTTAAATTTATTCAAATAATCATGAATTTCATGACTAATAATAATGATATTCATTATGAGATAGAACTATCTATTGGTGCTGTGCTAGAAGTTTCCAGATTACAGTGAATTGACAGTCAATATACGAGATAGTTATACTGTAGAGTGAAGATATTTAATGAGATCATTTCTTTCCGGTTATACTCAATATCCAGATCTTCAATTAGTTATATGATAACTCTTCATTTTATGAAATGCCAATGACAATTCATTTTTGCAAAATGTTGATAGTACAATACACGTGAAGTGATAGATAGAGTTGTCGCAGCTCTTCAATCTCGATCGCCGAAGTGTCACCCTATTTAGAGTGAAAACTTTCTTAATACTTGATTTCCTGAATTCGCGATGAGTTTGGACGGGTAATTCATGCCCTAACAACTTTTCCTGTTACATTGGACCGGGCAAAAGTTTTCGATGACATCAACTCTGTGTCGGATGGGATGATAAGTTAGCAGGCATATTGGCCATGCACGGAAAGTGGCCAGACTCAAATTGGGACCTCGATTGCAATGGACAAGATATTGGAAAAGTTGGACTTCAATGGTCAACTCGCCAAATCGATTTTTCACTCTCAAGCGATTCCGTTTCATCATTTCTCCGGCCGGATTTTCCGATTTCGCCGGACTCGTGGCTATTCAATGTAGGTTTTCTTTGTGAGCTTTGCACATTTCCTCAACCTTTCAGATAAGCCTTCTCTTTTCCTCATAAGGTCTTTGTGTACAATCTGATTTTTTGGTATTGATAAGCCTCTTTGTCTCGTTATAAGTTATTTCTCGTTACTTGTTTTCAGTTTGCATTTTCTGAATCAATATCATTGGAGAAGGTTATAATAAATTATCACAGAGAAAAAATCATACAGTTCGCTTTTGGTCTCATTGTAAGTTATTTCAGCGTTGTACGTTTTCAGTTTGCATTTTCTTATCAATTACTATTTAATTTCAATTATTCTATCAATATCAAGGTAATAATTGAAGGTAATAATTATCATAAGAAATCATACAGTTCGCTGTATGCTTTATGCTGTATTCCAAATTATGTATGCTGTATTCTATGAAGATATCATGCAGGGTACTTTACCCTCATTGATTACCATCAAGTTATTTATGATTGAGTTAGGTCATGTCAGAGGCCCTGAAATTGATCAGTTGCGACCTGAAAACTCTGACACCAGACCTGAGCCAGCCAGGTCACTCGATATTATTATTATTTTATTGAGAAAACGATGTTGTCAAATCATAATTACTATCATATTTACAATCATTAAACAACATGTTGACTAATTATTACTCCATTACTTATTCAATACTCGTATCTCAAAACAAATGGCCCTGATCTGAACTTATTGACTTCAAATTTAGAGTTGAGAGTTTATGAAGTCATAAATTAAATTGATAAAACTTTTCTAAATTGGAGTAACCAACAATTATTGTGTTGATTAAGTATGATACAAATTTGCTATCATTATGTCTATAATTTCATGAATTATGCTATCAAATTTTCAGTTGCAGTAATGACCATACAAAAATTAAATCCGGTTTAATAGAGTTTTGAAATAGGTCTGTGAATGTGAGGATGAAAATGGTTTGTGTATCTCATACTATTCCGAAACAGGAAATTTTTAAAACATTGTTCCTAACACATAATTTTCATCAGCCGATAGTGATAAACCAACTTATGAAACTTACTTTGATTACCACAGTAATCTATGAAAACTGTTGGCATAGACGATGGATAAGTATCAGATAGATGAAATAGATATCGACATAGACTGATGGATAGGCATTAGATAGATGAAATACATATATGACATTGTCGTTGATATAAATCAACGTGTACGCAAATCATGCTTGAATCCAAATTAATTCCAGTAGTTCATTTTACCTGAACTATTAGATTGATCTAACATAAATAGTGATTGCAAACATGGATATAACTCAAACTCAATTATCACACAACACATTTCCGATTGATTGGACTGAGTAGGCCTCTACGCGGGACTTATTACGTTTAATCCGGGTTTGACTTGATTGCAGCTTGATGACTAAATAGAGAACATCATAAAGTGTAATGACTCGGAAACCACAGAGGAGAGTGGTGTCATTACCACAAACAAAACTGACATTAATGAACCGACGAGTGACAATCTAATGAGACTGTAATGTAGTGTTCAATCAGTTGTAGCTGAACATGAAAGGCATTATTGGCAGTTGAGAAGCAAACAAGTTGCTGATTTTGAGCCTATAACACAGTCTGGTTTCATGTGTAGGTAATTTTGATCATGTAGGGTTGGCATTATGGTTAGATTTTATGAAACAATTCTGTTCGTACAACACTTCTCTGCTCTGCATTGAATAAGCAACGTTTTTAGTCCAGGCAACGAATGCTCAAATAAAGGTAAAGAGGGAAAAGTTTGGAACACAATTTTCAACTCCACAGCTCTTTTAAGGATAGTTAGAGGATTAACATATCAAAAGTCCTCACCCCTACCCCCTGTGCTAAAGGGGTGGGGGTGGTTTGAGAGTACCATTTTTTCATTTTTGGAATGTTTGGAACACAATTTTCGACTTTGCAGCTTTGTTGAGACTAGTTTGGAGGTGAGCATATAGAAAATCCCAACCCTTACATCATGTGCTGAAGGGATGAGGGGGTTTGAAAGTTGCGTTTTCCACTTATTACTTACATGCTTATATCTTGGAAACAATGGGTCATATTGACATAATCAACAACATAAAATTGAAGCTTAATAAATTTCCTACAAGTTTTGTCCGATAGAGGTTTTCGATAAATCCTATTTTTTTCGAGATATATATGTTCTAAAGTGATGCATTTTCGAAAAACCAGTTTTTCTTCCATTTTTTCGCTCTTTCAAGTCTTATAACTTTTCAACAATTGATGAAACAAGAATGTGCTAATTACGAGATTGTAGAGCATTAAATTATCTTTCATTTCATGTATAATTCGACTATTTCACGCATTCCCATACGACTGCTTCACCAGTTTCAGTTTTGAGTGTCTTTGTTTGGTAGGAAGTTTAGAAACAACCCCTGTGTTTAGTTCGGCAGACGTTCCAATAGGTACTCAATATGAATGTTCGTACCGAAGCGCACTGCCAATTTATGATGACAGAATAGTGTAATATTCGGAAAAATTCACTTGTTGCAAATCTTAAGATTTGACACTCAAAACTAAAACTGCTGCAACAATCTGTTGTTGTATGGGAATGCGTGATTTTTTTTTTGCCAAAATCGGAAAACTGTAATAGGATGGGCGGCGTTCTCTTATAAGAATATTCAACTCGATAAGAATGGGGCATACGTTAAAAATGCATATGATACCAATTGTATTATCAACTGGCAGCTAACTAAAGCTTCGCACCGGAAAAATGTTGTGTTGTAAGATGCAATCTCCTGATGTCCAGAAAACATAGACAATGAGAATAATCGTCTATAATTTTGTAAAAATTACGTGGTTTATCACAGTTGAAAATTTCCAGAAAAAAATGAGTTTGGTCTCAAACCCACAACCGCTCTTTAATGAGACAAGAGTGCTGCCATTACGCCATCATTACGGGATAGCTTGGAGAAGCTCTGTTTGGGCTTTTATCGTTATGTGAACTTCGAATCTCAAATTGAATAAGTTTGTTTGTATTATTAAATCTCGAAATTTATTCATTAATTAGAATGAAAATATACCTACAACCATCCTCAGTAAATTGAGAATCTTAATGCAAAATTTCAAGCTAATCAGTGGAGTAGTTCAGTCGTGATGATGCGTCATTCGTGAATTTCCTATCCCGTACATGTATAAGCCGATTCTTTCCTTTATTATATTATAGACTAGTAGGTAACCCGTGCTCCGCAAGGGTATAATTGAAATTGACAAACTGAAAACTTTACGTAATGAAATCTTGAAGAATTGAAACTGTAATTATAACCGTCCTCGTTTAATTATTAAACTATATGCAAAATTTCAAGTTAATCAGTCCATTAGTTAAGACGTGATGATGCGTCATTTTTAATTTCCTATCCAGTACATGTATAAGCCGATTCTCTCCTTTATTATTATAGATAACAGAAGATAATGGTTTTTTGAATTGTTTCAGGTGAGGCCTAATGCTGGATGGTCCTGTTGCTGTTTCTTATAGAACCTTGGTGAGTTCTAAACTAAGCCTACAGTGAGGTCCACTTTATAATGGCAGTGGATAAAGATTGGAGAATAGCGATGCCGATTCTCTCCATTAATCAATTCTATTTCTACACCGTCAAAAACATAATTGGCATCGTTGTGGACCTAGAAAAGGGTAGTACCACCGGCTTTGTCGAATGACAGAAAAGGGTAGCAAAACCAAAGTTGAAAAAATACTGTCATTATAACGTGGACCTCACTATATGTTTTTTATCCCATGTTATTTATTTTTCCCACAAATTATTTTCATATTTATTCATTTTAAAATTATTCAATAATCTCAATTTCTTGTGATACTTTTCTTCAATTTCCTCTCACCCCTAAAGCGTTATTGCAATTTACGAATGCTTCGCTTTCCAATCGTGGCTTTTATTGACTAGTAGTTGTTTTGCCTAGCCCTAGCCAAACCCATCAAATCTTTCCGATTCTTTATTGGAGTAATATCTAAATAATATTGTTTCCCTCCTATCACTATTGCAGTGAAGCTCTCTCTATTTTTTTCTCCGATATATGCTAGGCTCTATAATTCTATGCTATTACTTCCTCTTCACTTGGCAAGTTCTCATGTTTATTCTCTTTTTTCACGACTTTCAACTTCCTTCTGTCATATTTTCGTTGGTATTTCCATCGTAAACAATCAAAAGTAAAGGTCTTCACGATTGCCAAGTTTCACCCTTTCGGTTCATCCTCTCTTTATCGTATTTTTCTTTGTCTTTGTCTTATAACTCACCTCTTTTTCCTCATTCTTGATCCTTATCATCTCACAATTCCCCCTACAATTTCTCTCATGTTGTCACCCAGTTATTCTGCTTCTCCTAATCCTTCTCCATGATTTTTTCCTCTTTATCTTTCCCCAATCTTTATCAAGCGTTTTCCTTTTCCTCCACTTCTCGTTTCCTCCTCCATTCTTTTTTCTAATTGCTTTCCTCTTTTCCTCGTTCACTCCATCTCCATCTGCAAAATCATCATCTTCTCTTCTCTTTCATCCTAATTGTCTTCCACTCGGACCTCCTCGATTTCATCATATTTCTCCATTCTCCCCTCTTTCACCTCGTTCATTCTCAATTCATTCCTATTACTTTAACTGCTATTTGTTCCAGTTGCTCTTGTTCATCATCATCATCATATTTTCCTTTTCACCTTATTTTCTGGCTTCTCATCTTTTCTCTCCCACTTCCTCCTATTTTCCCTCTGTTCTTCTTTTTCTTCCTGTATTCTTCTATTATTTTTCCCTTAATTTTTTATACTTCTTTCTTATTCTCCTTCTATCTCCTCTTCTCTCATCTTCCTCATTTAATTTTATGCCAAACATCTTCTTTCTACAGATGGAAATCACTGAGATATTTTATCTATTCATACGCTAATGAATTAATTATTATCAAACGAAAAATTAAATTATAGCGTTTAAATTTTTTCAGTAATAATTATCTTCTTTCTCTATGTGTTCCACTTTTGTTATTCTCTTGGACGGCTTCTCCCTCTTCTGCTTCTGTTTCTGTCAAAAACACGTCTAAAATAGGAACGTGCGCACTTTATCGCTGGAGAAAGTGAACGGAAGTAAGTTTTACCGGAAGCAACTTCTATCGGAAGTACAACGACTTTTGTGTTGTTGACGAGTGCCGTACATTTTCCATTGCTTTTCCTCTCACTTTTCACCTTATCTACGAGTTTTGTTGCTTGTTTTCCCTCTCATCCCATCGTTCTCCTCCGACTCCCCCTCGTTCTTCTCATCCTCCTCATTCACTTCTACCTCATCCACCTCTTTCTCTCCATATTCCTCCTCCTCATACACTACCTACTCTTCCCACTTTTCATCCTTCTGCTATTTTTATCGTCTTTCTCTTATAGAACGTTATCGTCACATAATATTTACAAATTTTAAACGTCTCTTTCATTTTACTTAGTGCAATATCATTATAATATTCTTCTACTCATTAAATTCACCAATACTTATGTAGTCGATCTATGTACTCTGTGTCTCTCTCTCTCTCTCTCTCTCTCTCTCTCTCTCTCTCTGTTGGGTTTTTGGCAGAGAGGACCTGCAATCTTAACTCCGCCCTTAATAAAGGCAATCAAACAATCAATCAATCTCTCACTCTCTCTCTTTCTGGCTTCTATTTTCTTTCCTCATCCTCCTCTTCTGTCTCGTACAAATCTTACTCCCTCCGTCTGCCCATGGAAATTCATAGGATCTGTTTACCTACTTCTACTTCTATTATATTTTCTCTTCTACTTTTTATCTTCTTTTCTATAGTATTCTTTTATACTATTATTTTATTCTCCTCCTTTTCTTCATCATCCTCGTTCTCTTCTATCGCCACCTACTCTTCGTCGTCCTCCTAATTCTCATTCTCCTCCTCATTTTCCTATCCCTCAAACTATTTTCTATACAACTCCATCTGTCAATCTCCTCTCATCTTTCTATTTTCCACATCATGCCCTTATTCACGTTGTATTTCCCTTCTCTATTTTATCTTCTTTCTATTTCTTCTGGTTTCTGTTCCAGAGAGGACCTAAAGCCCTAACACCGTCCTTATGAAGTCAACTATTCTATTTTATCTAATTCTCCTACTCTCTCTCTCTCTCTCTCTCTCTCACTGCCCTCTCAATCAACCCAGTTTTGTTGTTGGTTGGATTCTGGGAACTCAGGCTGAATGCAGAAGTGAACAATCACTTTGGCCGTTTTCTTCGTTAGCTCTCTTGTAACAGCTCTCTCTTAATCAGGGATTCGGCAGCAACCTAAGCTGCAAAATATCTTTGAGAGCTGTTGTGAAACTCACTTTGAGCTGTCAGCATTGAATTAGTGGGTGAGCATCGATGTTGTTTATCAAGAATACTGCTTCCAATGAATCTTACTTTGTAGTCGGCTTTTCATTATGACTTTCACGTTTCTTGGCTCGTTGAGAATCATCTAAACGGCCTTCTGCTTCGTTACAAACTTGTTGATGATACTAATTCTGCTAATGAAAATATGCTTGATATCAACCCAAATGCTCTTATGGCGTTTTCCTGGGTTCAGATAGGGTTATAATTCATTTTTACCAGGAGAGAAGGCTGATTTTCATGTGAATAAATTGAATTGATCAACTATCTGTGTTGTTCTGGATATTAAATCAAATAAGTGGTATTATCAAGTAGTTCCATTCAAAATGAATTGATGGGATTGAAAGTTTTGAGGGTCAAAAAATGAAATTGAACTAAAAATCTCGGTCGGAAACGTCTTTGACATACCTTATCAATATTCTGTTACTCAACAATGATTATAGAATACTAGAACGGCTAATGATATTGAAAAGCTAATCATTCATCTGATTTGTATGTTGTGGATCTTATGTATATTATCTTTTACAAACATATTATCGTTTGTATCTTTTGTATACTGCTTTTGTATCTGTATTATATGTATCTTTTCTATCTTTTGTAACTTCTTTACTTCTGTATCTTGTCTCATCGAAATATATCTTTTATTTTTGTATTTTCATCTATATATTTATCTGTCATCTGCAAAAGCATGAATTGATCAACTGTTTAATGTCGCTAAAGCCTGCCAATAGACAATAGAAACAGGAAGAAAATTAGATGCGATAAAAGGCAACAGAGAATAATAACGGGAGAGAGAGAGAGAGATAAAAAACGGGAAAGCAACAAAGAGAGAGTGAGAGAGATGAAAACAGATTGCAACTACCGAATTTTGATAGCGGTACTATTCATGCGTAATTTGACAGGCGCAAATTTCACCGCCAGACCTGTAGTGAAGGCTGTGATTTTTCTTTTTTCGAGCTCTTTATTTATGTGTACATTGCACCGAGTGAGCGAGCCAACCAGCTTTCACTCGACACAAAAAAGAAACTGCGGTTGGAAACACTTTTGAAAAACCGAATCAAATCAATAAATCGATGGAAAGCTGAATGAAAGAAAGAGAGAGAAAAACCGACGAGAATGAATGAGGCGCCATTCAAGTGCTTATGAGAGCATGAAGCTGATGATGAAAGTGAGAAAGAGTGAGAGAGAGTGAGTGATGGATATCGATCATGTGGTTGAAAGTAACAGAATTTTCAGTTGAATACTGAGCTCTGTGGTCCCATACATGGGAACATGAGTTTTTACTCTCCATTCAATGGAAAACACATACATATATAGCCGGATTATCTATAGGTTTTCTGATAATCACCGTTGGTTTATCAGTAATCAGTTGGTAAAGTACTGATGAACTTCTACAGAGCGTAATGGACTACTCAATTCTCATTAAAAATCCAGTAATGTATTCCGATAAAACTTTCGTTTCGGTAAAGGGTTCCTGAATTATTATTAATTACAGGAAGGATTTAGAATTACAGTGCTGTAGTGGATTTTGAAATTCTTTCTAGGATATCTGAGTTTCATTAGATATTGATAGATTATATACTATGAATATACTATAGAATATATTAATTGAGTTCTATAATATTCGACCCCTATTAGATATTTATAGATTAATTTAGAAAACTGAATAAAGTAATAAAGACTATTGAATATACTAATTAATAGAGTTCTATAATATTTGAGTCCTATTAGATATTGATTGATACATTTAAAAAACTGAATAGAGTAATAAAGACTATTGAATATACTACTTAATAGAGTTCTATAAGTTAATATTTGATCCCTATTAGATACTGATTGATACATTAAAAAACTGAATAAAGTAATAAAGACTATTGAATATACTAATTAATAGAGTTCTATAATATTTGACCCCTATTAGATATTGTGATGAATTTTTTAAATAGACCTCATGAGAAGAGAGAAAAATTGTGATTACCCTTTTAAAATGAAAGAATTTGCTAAAGGAATAGTTAGCGACCGAGTGATAAAGCTTCCTTATCAGTAACTGTATATCAGATAAGAGTACCGTTCTGTACTGCATATTTTCTAGAGAATTGTTTAATAAAATTATAATTATTCTGCAAATAAAGCACGAACCATTTACGAATTACTCATTGAATTTTGAGGTTACACTTTGTTTACTATTGATCAGATGTTTTAAAGCAGCTCAAACACAGCTGACTGATTCAACATATTGTAAAATGTCATGCCAGATTCCATGCAAGCTGTAATATTATTTCTAAAATTAAAAACTATCAATAAAGGACCAAGAATTTCGAATAAAAAATAAAATGTGTGTATTATTGTTGAAATTATTTATTATTTAAGAAATTTTATTATAATGTCAAGTATTATTGTAACTAACTAGGTCATAGCATGAACATTATATTATTGATAGGAGCAGCAGAAATTAATTATAACAGTCTCAAACATAATAAAAATTGTATAAGAATATTAAATTATTAATTATTGTTTCAACTGAACCACATGGTGATTGAATCTCTTTGGCAAGTCTAAGCCAATCATAGTGCATAGAAATAGCACCAAAAAGGTGATCGTTTGAAAACAACATATGTTAATCTGTTATCAGACAACAAACCTGCCTTATCATGTATGCTAGCACATGTACATTGTATAAGAGGAACTATGTCTAGGAGATTAAGAAGTTTTAAGAATTATACAAATTGAGTTATTATTGTAATTAAAGGAATTATATTCTATTGCTTGCCACTGACGTCATGTCTACGTCACAATCGTTCTACCAATGGCAAATTTTCATGCAAATCTATTACACCGAGATTCTCAGAAAAAAGAAAGTTCTAGCCAAGAAGCTTAGAAAAAAGACTTCACTTCCCTTTTGAAATCCTTACCGTTAAGACCTCGTTAAAGTTACCAAGACCTATTCGTAAAATTTTCGTTCGATTTTATATGTTTTATTTGTGAGCCAATATTTTAGGCTATTCTATTTGTTATTCGTAAATCTATTTTCATCAATCGATAAATCAAAAGTTTAAAGTTAAATTATCCCTTAGTTAATTTGGTGAAGGAGATATTAAATTAAAATTCCACTCGTGCTGAGACCGAAGCCTGGACCCGCTGCCGATCAAACGATTTTGATCTAAAGAAGAAAACCACGACCGCCAAGGAGTTTCACGTGAGTTGTAAAATTTAAAGGGGCCCCAATCTACGCTTCGAAAATATTACAGTGCAGAAAATATAAATTTTTTCTTCGTTAAACTATTGGCCACGCCGACCAGCGCTTATTAGTCATTAAGAGCCTAAAATTTATTCAATATAGAATTTATAAGAACTTGTAGTTGATTGACTATCCTCCGCTGCCAGAACCATGACCCCGAGCATTTTTTAAAATATTTTATAATTTATTTTCACCATTTTTTCACAAACTGTTAAATTTTATCAATTGTAAAATTCTATCGAATCATGCATGGTGTCATGCAAGCACAAGAACATTTTTAACTCTTTTGTTAATGCTAAATTATTATCAATCTGTAAATCAAATTCTGAATCTGCACTGTGTGATCATAATTATATTTTATTATAATATATTTCAATTTTGTTAATTCGTCTTCTGAGTTCGATTATTTCTTAAGCCTGTCAATTATTGTGTCTGATACGTTCTATATTATCAAGAACCGATCGAATACGATCATTGAAATAATTGAATTAAGCTGGATATTGGAACAGGTCTAAGTGGATGTATTGTGTGGGGTCAGATCGAGGTATTTATTCTCTGTCCTTACCTGCTCATATATCAGCTTTTATCTGTTACCAACCTCGACTTAGGAGCGAATACATCAACTGTATAGCAGATGCAGCCGGAGATCATATAATTTCCTACAATAGAGCTTAAAGCCCGACAACACTCTGTTCTCGAAATATATTCCGAACGATATCTGGTCCTTGTACCCTATCTTAATCTTCGGAACTTATTAGAGACGCAGTCCCGTAAATTATCTACATCGGGATTTTTGCTCGACCTGTATGATTTTGTATGCTCTTTCATCACAGGTAATAATTTTAAGGTATCCGTATTCAGTGTTTAGCGATCGCTACACTACTTATAAAAATTTCATCACCATACAATCTGTCATAAGAAGAATCAAGGGTGAGCGAGCGTTTAGGCCTCCTGCGATTCCGACAATTGTATTGAATCTTGTAGTGAACCAATCAGTATGGTGTATACTTAGCGTCCACGCACGCAGTTACAAAATGTATAACCTCTACACTGGTGACTCAGTGCAAGATTCACTCTACGTATGTGAGGCGAGTAAAAAAACCGCTTTACACAATTTGCCGACCCAACGTGAAGCATTTAAATACAGCACTACATGATTTGGCCAGTAACGTGGGACTATTTACATTCCACATCTGATTCTTTCTACGTGTATCGACCTATCCTTGGAGGTGAGAGCGACTCCCCCAGGAAAAGCTTTACATGATTTGGCTTGCAACGTGAGGCGTGAAAAAAACCGCTTTACAATATTGATTGATACATTTAAAAAACTGAATAAAGTAATAAAGACTATTGAATATACTAATTAATAGAGTTCTATAATATTTGACCCCTATTAGATATTGATTGATACATTTAAAAAACTGAATAAAGTAATAAAGACTATTGAATATACTAATAATAGAGTTCTATAATATTTGACCCCTATTAGATATTGATTGATACATTTAAAAAACTGAATAAAGTAATAAAGACTATTGAATATACTAATTAATAGAGTTCTATAATATTTGACCCCTATTAGATATTGATGGATAAATTAAAAAACTGAATAAAGTAATAAAGTCTATTGAATATACTAATTAATAGAGTTCTATAATATTTGAGTCCTATCAGATATTGATAGATTAATTGAGGAAACTGAAGGAACTAAGATACTATTGAATAGTTGAAGCTGAATAAACTTAACATGTATCATCACTTTCATCATTATAGCTGAACAAAGTTGATCCTGTACTACAAACATGCTTCAATAACTGATGCTATTACACTCTTCTTATATTGGTGAACAAATACAAATGGATATTGTCAATGATTTAATGCAATTTTTATGTTTTTCTAATCATTGTTCTCAACGAGTGTTAGTTACCGATAGGCCTACACCCTCTTGGTTCCATTTCTTTGCTTCTGTCTTCCTGTCTGATTTATCTTCACTTGATTTATAATAATTTATTGAAAATATCTAATCGATGCTATCAGATTCTTTTTGTGAAATGATTGTCTCTCTTCTTCTGATCTGTTGTTCCGTTCTTAATATGTTTCCTCCTTGCATCTACTCCAGTATTTTTATTTTTTCTCTTGTTCTTCCTTTCACTTCCATCTTCCCCAGAGTACCCCAAGAAGTCACCCGACCAACGACAGGTATCAAATACCAACGTAAGGTGTCCTATCTAATACCATAGAGAAAAGATAGCATAAGTTTATAAGGAGCCACCTCGCCTGAATATATCATTTAAGCCGTCAACGGACACAACTGTCAGACTGCAGCAGGGACCGACTATATTCCTTGACCATAGCCATCCCTATACTCTTCCATAATTCCCAACTTACTGATCAAATCAATTTTCCACAGCAACATTGATGTGTTCTGAGCTACTAGGCTATGAATATTCACAAATCAACAAATTGATTTTCAAGTTGAATTTAATTATTCTTAATCAATGTTCAAGCTCTGTAAACATAAAATAGTTTACCGTTATAAATATCAATCGTTGGTAACTGTGACTGACATAGAACGTAACATTTCCATTAATTACAATGAAAAATGACCAATCCTCCGAAAAGGGAACAAAAGCCTGGAACTTATCGTGCTTTCCATTAGCTTATATGAATGTAACAAACTTTTGATAGGGAAAAATTTGGAATTGCAAAGTTTTTCCTTTGTTACGTGCCGAGTCTAGGTCCTAGAATGAGTGACAGTGTCACAAACTTATTTCTTGTGTATTTAAGTGTTTTCTCACTCTTCTATCCTTCTCTGTTCCCCTCTCTATAGTGAGATTCACTTCATACTGTCAGCATGTGTTGAATGGGCAGCATTGAGGTTATCTATGACGAATGCTGATAGTTTTAAGTGAAGCCCTCTACAGCTCTTTCGCTTACTGTCATCTGTTCGCGGTTTTTTCAGTGTAAGTCAAGTCTTTCTCATTGTCTGTTTCAGTTTTTGTAGCACTTTCGTTCTCGTTCAGGAATAGAATGAAACTAGAGAGGTGATTGAAAAAGGAAAGTGGATCAAAGATAATTATTATCAAGAATCAAGGTATCACAAAATAATATAGAATAAAATATTTTTTTCTTCGTATATTGATCCTGAATCGAAAAATTGTAATACTTACAGAATTATAATATACCAGTTAACTGAAAATCCACTGAAAACCAGAAATACTCTAAAATAGGAAAGATGAATCATAACAATGGAAAGATTAAGGGAACCTGGGCATTAAAGATGATATAGATGTTGAAAAAGGAAGATTGATGGAATATTATATGAGAACTAGAGGGACATTAAAATTCTCATATTTGAAATAAATAATAATGATATAAAAAAGAGAGACCATGAAATTCTCATATTTTAAATAAGCAATTATCCAAATAAGAGAAGAGAAAGGATAGTAAGAGAGAATAGGATAGAGGTAAGACTGAATAAAATGAAGAATATAAATCAAGTATAAAATATGTAAAGATGTTAGAAAATTGAGTTATTACAAAATGCAGAAAGGAAACAAATATGAGTCAACTACTAGAAAATTCACATTGAAATCCTAAAATTGACTAGAAAATGGACGGAGAGGATGATAAAAATTGGAAGATGAGGGAAGAGCATATGGATACAATGTAAGAAAATGGAAAATAATGATGAAATGGAGAAAGCCAATCCATCTTACAAGTGCAAAATCAAAGATAAGCATAAGTTTGGATAAGAACAATGTGTAAGGGAAAGAAAACTAAGAAAATTAAGCCAGGAACGGCAGATAGAAGACATGAGTGCCTACCATGTCTTCATCTCTGAATTCTCAGCATACCTCGGTGTGGGCAAAGTTGATTCAGGTCGGGACATTTTTGATTTCAGCCATATAAGGAACACACGTCACGTTTCGGGGTTATGATCACGTGCAACGATTTAAACGGCGTGACACGACACTTGCGACACGTGTCATGCATTGGGCATACGACGACATATTGCCTCACAGACGTCAAATAAAAGAGAGCTGGCTGCAGTGAAATTCACTTAAAGCTGTCAGCATACATTACATGGGAATTAAATGATGTTAGATTTAGGAGATACTGACAGTGGGAATACTGACTTCAAACTGGCAGCATTAACTGAATGGGTAGCATTGATGTTAGTTATGGGGGATACTGCCAGTTGGAAGTGAATCTCACCATAGCAAGGAAATGAGCGTTTGAAGAACTTGTGAAGAACGCTGAGAGGAAACTAGAGGTGAATACGAATGATTGGCACATGTCAAACTTGTGTAAGGTGAGGATGAAACGTGTTTGTGGGTGGGAAATGTTTTATTAGGTTGTCAACAAACATGTTTTGAAGATGTGAGGTGAATGGGTGCACAGTTTATGTGACTAGGCGAATTGTGTCCTCTTACAACTTGTTTCCAAGTTGTGCTTTGAATAGTGCACGATGAATTAGGATTGATTGAGAAATTAGTAGAGTTGATATTTACCATAGAGAAAAGAGAGCATAAGAAGATATCCCATGGTGTAGGTCGTTCATGTTCCAAAGTTCTTGCCGATTTTTCGTTATCTCAAGCTGATTACTGTCGATTATTTGACCAGGTGAGAGAGTAAAGGTGCGTACAGATATACGCGCCGCGAACATGAGCAATTCACTTTCAATCAGCTGATGCCAAGCTTTTTATATCTGTATCTTACCGTTTTTGTAAAAATACAGATATAGTCAGCTGATTAAAAGTGAAGTGTTCATGTTCGCGACGCGTATATCTGTACGCACCTTACAATTACGCACCTTAAGAATGGCGCAGAATGAGAGACTATCAGCGTCACATAGCTTCACAAAAAAGGACTACTAGGACTATCAGCTTGAGTTAACAATGGAATTCGGAACAGTGAATTTTGGATTTTACTCACATTAAAATGAAGTTTTAATTTGCGCTGGTACGGGGACGTTATGAGACGCGGTGAGGATCACATGACCAGACTCGTTATGGAAATTGAACAGCCTAGGAGACGCCCTGGTAGACCGCTGACAACCTGGATGAGTACCATTTCCAAGGATATGAGGACGATGGATTTAGAGCCTGAACTGACTCAGCAGCGCTGGGAATGGCGGAAAAGGATTAGGAGGGCCGACCCCTAGAGAAATGGGACAGGCTCCAGAGAAGAAGAAGAAAACTCACATTAAAATGAAGTTCGATTGACTACACAATCAGAGTTCATCAATCATGGAACAGTTCCACAAATAAAGATCTATTCAACATATTAGATTAGTCTGTTAGTTATTTTAGCTAAAGAATAGCAACAATTCTTGAAGTTGAAAGGTGTTACTTCCAAGGTGTTAGATTGTTAGTGTTGGTAGATTTTTTGCTTGTGTTTTGTTATGTTGTATGTTCAACTCTTTGTACTGTTGAGATGGCGTGGTAGATATTCATATTGAATGGAAACGACTCAAATCGTTTTCATTCAATTATATTCTTATGTTTTGAAAATCCAATTTTATGGATGATGTTAGTTGTGTGATATAAGAAAAGAATTGTGCAATAGCTATCATAGATATTCATGATTATCTGGGATTTTTTTCCACAAAATATGAACCGCAAGTCATAATAAACTACTAAAAGGAGGAACTTGTTATATTGAACAATTTTCGATGCTATAATGCACTACCAATGAATTACAAATATAATGTTGATGGAATAAGTGGAATAGGGTAAGTGGAACGTTTTGATTAGGGTATTGAAAAAATTGGGAGAAAACAGACTGTCATGCAGCAACGTGCTTGAATGCTGCTAAATAGTATTAGGCCACCTCTGCCTTTTCGGGGCTCAAGAATGCGAATAACGAATAATAAATTCAGAAACACCATTCACGGGATCACGTTCTTCGGAGGTGGTGGGTGGAAAGGTCACATTGCAGAGGGTGGATTTCAGGAAGTCACAAACTTCAAGGGTGGGGTGTGAGTGAAGAAGTGTTGAAGGAGGAGGAGGAGGATGGAGATGATGATGATGCTGATAAATAAGTGATAGAAAAGGTTTTGAGGAGGTGGAGTGGAAGGAGAATAATAGCAAGAGTAATAATAAAAAGAAGATGTAATTGAATGGGGGAGAACAAGAATTACAAGGAAGAAGAGGAGGATGAAGAAATGGAGACGGAAAACAATGAGATGAGGAGATGAAAGAAGAAAAGGAGGATGATGAAGATGATGATGATGATGATAAATAAGAATTATGGAAGGTTGTGAGGAGGTGGAGAAAAAGGAGAATAATAATAATGAGGAGAAGAAGAAGATCTAATTGAATAGGAGGAGAAGAAGAATGACAAGGAAGAAGAGAAGGATGAGCAAATGGAGAAGGAAAACTATGAGATGAGGAGATGAAACAAGAAGAATGAGAAGAAACTAAAATAAGATTTTAGATAAAATATGAAATATGCCGTTTTCTAAAAAGGTAGTAGTTGTTTACTTCAAATAATAATCATGGATTTTGACCCTTTATTATGGGATTAGTACAGGAAATTTGTCTTGTCTGAAAGAAAATGAAAATGTACTTTTATTTTATTTTTTTTTTTTTGTAATAAAACTTACAAGTAGCTTTATTGAAATAAATGAAAGAAGGGAAATATTTTATCAAATAGGGTGAGGAGGAAACTGAGACGGAAGAAGAAGAGGTAATGATAGAATAGGAGGGATGAAAAATTGATGGCAGGAGATGAGTGATGGAATCAAGGATAATTAATATGGAGAGGGGGAAGAGAAGTCGAATAAGCTGATGTGATAAATATATCAGTTTGAGGCGATTATTGGTAAATAGTGAACAAAGATAGAGAAGATAATAAATATAAAATGATTGAGATAGACAATACTGTCAAGAAGAAAAAGGAATAGGAGAAGATTTAGGTTAAGAAGGGAACAATAATGAAGAAGCTGAGTTGGAAGTGAGATGCGAAAGTAGACAAAATATAGAAGAGAGAAAAAGGATAAAGAGTTTTAAGATTATAATATTATAGAAAGAAAATAAAGAAGGAGAAGGAAAAGCAAAAGACTTAGAGGAATTGCATTACAAATAAAGTACATTTCTTTTCATTTCGATTCGCTCACTTTGAAGAAGGGTAAGGGTGCTCGTACAGCTCTCGATAAGCCAATAACGGAAGATAGAACAAAAGGCGATTCTGCTATTTAGGGTGGGTGGTGTGACAAGAAAAGTCATAAAAAAAGAGAAACCCCGTTGAAGGGTAGAAAACAATTAGTGATTCAGATTCTTGGGGTGGCACAAACGTAGTGTGTAAGGAAGAAAGACAAAAAGAAGGAAAAGAAAAATAAGGGGAAGAATTCTTTCACTTGGCTAGTAAATGAAAGGTCAAGCCTTGCAAGATATCTCCCTGGAATGACCCCACACACTAGTGTCAAAAGTGCCAAATGTTTGGAAGCCGCTCTTCGTGTTTTTCTCTTTTCTTTGTTCTATTTTTTCTGATTCCACCCTCAAAGTCTCACAGATCAAAGCTTGTTGTCGATGAATTTAAAGGACAGAAACTGCCAAGGTTACTCTAATATAAGTTTTGCCATCATCACATCTCCAATTTTGCCATCTCCCTCCTTTTCTATGCTATTCTCCATTCACTGTTAAACTACATAACATCTTCTTATATTGTCTTCTATATGTGAATTTCTCACAGATTTGACACATTTGTTAGACATCAACAACAACTTCTATGTTGATATGAAATTTTCAAAATTTGTTGGAAATGCAATCACGTTTTATAAGATATTATTGTCTTATATTGTCTTCTATATGTGAATTTCTCACAGATTTGACACATTTGTTAGACATCAACAACAACTTCTATGTTGATATGAAATTTTCAAAATTTGTTGGAAATGCAATCACGTTTTATAAGATATACAAAGTGGGTGAGGAGTCCGAAAACGGCTTAATATCTCATACACGAAGGTAATTTGATGGTGGGTGTGATTGAGGATCCTACTCTAATTGAAAATACTACTTTACGAGCCCAAAAATCTTGTCCGCCATCTTGGATCCGCCATATTGAATGCAACTTTATTTTTTTAAATAGGAAGGTGGTCATGCGATACATGATTTGTGACGGATCCAAGATGGCGGACCAGATTTTTGAAGTCATAGTAGTATTTTCAATTTGAGTAGGATCCCCAATCACACCCACCGTCAAATAACCTTTGTGTATGAGATATTAAGCCGTTCTCGGACTTTTCACCCACTCTGTATATTACATAAGTCAAAGGTACTACTTCATTATTCATCTATTATTATTCTATGGCCTTATTCCCCAAAATGTTGTACTAAGGAGTGATAATTCAATCCTGTTACTCAATTTTCAATGTAATTTTCTAAAACGGAAATTCAGTTATAATAAAAATATATAGTTATATACAATAGAAACATAATATTTCATCACTCATTTCTTATTCACTAGAGATTATTGGAGATTAAGCTAAAAATATCCACCCATCGAAGTTATAGACGCTTAGACCAATACCTACTATTACTTAGGTAATAGTAATAGTAGATATTGCTTAGACTCCTTTCAACAAAATATTCTTGTTACATGGTAAAAAATATTCTGTTCATAAGACGACTGGAAGCTGCACATAATCTTACACAACTTAAGGATAATCAACTCGCACTGTCGTGTGTATACTGAAAGAGTAAGTCTACCAATATTATAAGTGTTACAAAACAAAATGTTTCTTTATTAGAAATAAATTAACACTCACAATTATTGGGTAACAGGACTCAAAGATCACCCTGTACTATAACTTTCAGGTATGTGCTTGGAGAATGTGTTGGAAAACATGTTAAGTTCTGCGAAAATCAATACAAAAATATATTAGATTGTTACTAGTCGTCTATTGTGGGTGGTGCTGTTTATGTAGTTCAATTGTACGGACGCTAACGGGAACTAGAACCTGAACTGGACAAGCTCTATTGAACTGGAACTCGCTGCCTCTGCAGCGGTCTAATAAAACTTATCTGAGGTCCTACGACCTATTACTCTGCTTAAAACAAGTTGTGACATGGGCTCCCAAATGACCAAATATCCGTGTTACCAGATAGTGCGAATTTGTATAGTGAGGTCCACGTTATAATGGCAGTGTACGATTGACAATACTGTTGCTATCATACAACAAAACAGATAGCGCTACCTCTCTCTCGCTTTGCAATGTTGTCAGTTTGCCAGAATATTTTATTTTTACTTTTGACAGTGACTGTACAAAAGTAGACAAACAATTCTCAGCCGCCATTTTTTTCTTCATTCTATCAAAATACTTGAGTACACAAGTCGTATAATTGATTTAAAATGTATTTTTGAAACAATAAAATAATTTTTAGACATTACCGTATGAGAAACACAAATTAAAATACCTGAAATGACATTTTAAAAGTTGATAACTAACCATCCTAGACTCCATCCATGCTTCAGTAGGCTACACGTATAGGTTAGACCTACTCGTACTGGTATAAATGATATTGAAAGGTTTTTCAGAATTATTTACATTAAAATTACTTTTTTTGGATAGGATTTTTATTTTTCTATTATCTTTAAAAGAAATTGGAGTAGAATACCCACCAAATAACTTAATTTCTGTTGTTTTGAAATTCAGATTGTTATATCACAGCTTTTTAAGTTATTTCAGATTTGTATAAAAATGAAAATCTGATCTCAGTTATGAAAGCAAATTTTTGAATCAAATTATGAAAAAAGATATTTTCTTGATTAATTTGTCATTAAATTAATTATTTTATCAAGGAAATGATCATTATCATTAGATCAAATTTAATGGGATGAATTGAGTAACAGCTGTGTACACTTAGTGGTAAAGTGGAGAGACTTGGCAACGTTTTTCTCCTATCTGTCTTCATTTCCATTATAACGTGGACCTCACTATAGTCTTATGCAAGTTGTAAGCCCATATTCTTCATTGATTCATAAAATAAGTACATCAATGATAGGGAGAGAAAAAATAAGGTTAAAGTTGAATACAGTCAATGCAGGTTTGTCTCGTTCAATATATTCACGCATATAAAATTTTATGAGAAGGACGCAGTCCCTGAAGCACTTCATTAACCCTTGAAGGGTATACTTCTATTCCAGATACACTATGGGCCGGTCTCCGAGCTCGGGATTTAGCTAAGTCCTAGACTTTACAGCTGGAGTCAGAAAATTGGCTTTCCAAAACGGGGCGTAGTCGCAGTCATAGTCATGTTTGAATTAAATTTCGAAAAACTAGAAAATTGAACACAAAATAAAATAAAGGGAAAGTAGTGTAAAAGTTTCAGCTATTTTGAATTATTTAGGAATGTCTAATTTTGTCAAGGAAAGACGTTTCCAATTATAGAAATGAGAAAATAAAAACTACAACTACTGTTATAAAAGCTGCGACTACGCCCCGTTTCGGAAAGCCAATTTTCTGACTCCAGCTGTTTAAAGTCTAGGACTTAGCTAAATCCCGAGCTCGGAGACCGGCCCTTAGAGTATACTGGGGCATACAGTGCCTCAAACAAAATTACACATATTTTGTATAAAAAGTTATTGAATATAATTTTTGCGAGAAATCCTGTATGCTTCCATGTTTTTCATAAATAAATAAATAATTCAATAATAATGCAATACTCCGATAATGCAATACGGAGTAGAAGTATAGGTAGTAATAGTATGGGGGGGGGGAGTTTGTTATAATTCCCATTCGGAAGAACTGTTCATAATGCACAAATTAATAATTAAATCTATTTTAAATAAACCCACATTTTTCCCGACTGACCTTATATTTGATGAATTCAAGGTTTTGACAGTTAGACAGTTATATGTTGAAATTGTAATTAAATATTCAATAAAAATAGAACCAATTTTCTATGCACCAACAACTCATTAAATAGCAATTACAGCTTGAGACCTACTTCAAATAAGTATTTGATATATAATACTAATATTGAAACAATTAGACGACAACCTATTCATCAAAGTACAATAATAATCAATAAAATTTTGGATCATCATCTCAACAATGCTAAAATTACAAAGAAAATGAAGCAGGAAATCATTAATTGTATAAAAATCAATTTTTGTTTAATCTTCAAGTTATTTTACCGTTATCTGTATTGTTATTTCACATTGTATCTTCCCTCCCCTCAGCCCTGCCTATCTAACTACCTCCTTATCACACACCCTCCCCTTTCAGTTATACCTTACCTGCCTATTACAGGGGTAACCATAGTTGGCAAGGTATTTTCCCCCTCTTTCTTCCAGCACACATCATTTTAGCAATATTGTATTTTAATGTGTTAATATCATTGTTACTGTTATTGTTATTGTTTTGTTGTATATTGCCTTCTCTCATTGTATATTTGTGTGTTGTGAATAAATCGAATTGAATTGAAAAAATTGAATTTATTTATGTACTGGCATGGTATATATTCCAGACAATATGGTTTCAACATATCAACACAAATTGTTCTGATTAGTGAGTATAAAAAACGTTCTTTAGAAACCTTGTCAAAAATCCATAGAAGGAATTGTCTTGCTGAAAAACATTCATTTTCATTTATAATTATAATCATTGAACAGAACTCGAAAATCATTTTCACAAGAGAAATTTCTGAATTTGTCACTTTTGATTGTGGTTTTGATTAGTGGCTGTAAATTTATAAAATTAGTAAATCAGTAGATTAGTAGAGATATCCATAGTCAGGCTGATCGTCAATATTCGGAACGAATAGGCACTATAAGCACTAGTCATTATAGCTGAAGAAGAAGATTGTGGTTTGGATGTTTAAATGACTAGCTGGAGTTTTAAAACAACTTGGATGAGGTTCTTGGGGAAGTTGTCCTGATTTAACTTTTTTGTTCTCTTCTAGTGTTTTTGTACTCACTTTTCTCTTCCATAAGTCAAATTGAGAGCATATTTATCATCAAATAAATCCGGCTCAACAGATGCAAATGATATCTGGTACTTCCTCTTGTCATTCAAAGGCTTATTCAACTTTCTCATAATTTGACCCTTTACTAGCATTATTTTCTTCAATTTCCTCTGTCTCTGAGAAATATTTTTGTATTGATAAGTATTGTAATGCCTATCATTTATGAATAAAAATGTCAGCAATGAGTCCTTTGAACACCGTCAATCATCAAATAATATTCCCATTATAAATAATATTTGATGATAAATGGTAACATAGTATAATAGTTATATTTAACGGAATTCTAAAAACAATAATGAAACAGAACTTTGTAGTCACTTTTTCCCAGTAGTAAACGTGAAAATGAATTGAAAAGGGAATAAAAAGGAGCTCAATACTAAATAATAACCTTTCCGTGTTTATTCAGTTGCTACAAAACACGTATTACGTCGAAAACTCTCTCCGAATTCACAGCAATTGATCGATTTTGGCCGGCGGAACTAAACGAGATTTGAACGACTGCGAATCTGAAAGAAAACAGGAGATCCAAAAAATATTTGCGGAGAGAAAGGAGCTCAAGATAATACTTCTCGTCCGACAATTCTCACGTTTCGATTCTCCCATTGTTATCTATTATCTCTTTCTGACTTTTTGACATGGCGAGAAGGAGAAAAAGAAGAAAATACGTTCGGAATAATACTGTACTGAATACTGCTATTCATTTTCAGTGTTTGAATGGAAGTTGCTGAAATAAGCTGTGCACTTGATTTTGTGTCAGGGTTTCTTTTCACAAACTTAGGGGTTGTTTACCATAAAGCTATTGTGATTCATTTCGAGTTGGAGCATTAGAATGTTACTCATTCAATTTATTCTCCATCTGTAGTTTCTAATGAATTATTCTGAGAAAAATCCTTATTGTCTCAGTCCGTTTATGGGCTGGTTACTTTAAATCTCTTGTGATTTATTTTCGCTTGAACTATTGAAATGTTTTTCATTGCATTGTTCCAATAGGTTTTCCCAAAAGTTGGTTTCAGTGAATACAAGGGTGATTATTTTGTGTGGATTCACCATTCATCTTCGAAAACTTCAGTCGGGAAATGCTCTACAGTATTCTACATCTTCCCCCAAAAAGATTAATCTCTCAGAATGCCAGAATATAGAATCAGTATAATGTCGTGTATTTCTTCACTCTGATGTCTAGTTCCAAAATCACTTGTCTGATATTGTAAAATGAAACTGATAAAATCGATGTAAGAGTCTACAATGAAGAACCCTGAACCATACCATTATTTCTACCAGGAGGCTATCTTTCCTGTTTGCATAAATTACAAGCAACAGGTTTTCAATTGTTGTAGTCTCAAAAAAGACAGAGAGAGTGTGAGAGAGAAAGACAAAAGGGTCAAAAGTAACCCAAGTTCAGCTAACCGAGATAAAACGCCCCCACGTTCACTAACGCCCCAAATTCAATCGATGCTGTTTTTCTTCTCACAACATTCTGCCTTCCACTTCCGAATTATCATCTCGACTCCATAAATTCCCAATTTCAACAACAAGATGGGTGCTAACCGTTCAAGTCGGAAAGGGAATTTCTGATGCAAAAACCGACCGGTGATAGGGAAAAAGCTGTTGAGAAAGGGAATTTCTAATGCCTGGCGAGGGGAAAAACGCTTGCCACCACTTTGACGGAGGATTTTACACTCAGAAGCGAGCGAGGTAAAAACGTAAGCTACGATGAAGGTGAGGTGAGTTGACATTATGTAGAGCAGAGGGATGAATGAGAGAAAACTAATAGAAGACAGAGACTTTTTCACACTAGGTGGCAGAGTGACTTCATTTATTTATTTCAACAATAAACTTACAATAAACACTCAATAATAATGTTGATTATCAAAATGATTGGGAGGGAAGAAATAAGGTTAACCTTGAGCCTCTTCTCTCCTGAAATGTCATAAAGTGACAAAATCAGCGAGGAAGACACTGGGTGACTTCTTTTATTTATTTATTATTTCAATAAATATCAGTTACTAATTATGTTGATAATCAGAATGATTGGGAGAGAAGAAATAAGGTTAACCTAGAGTGACATGAGTCCGAAAAAAGGTTTGGTCTTCAGTTTCACATATTTATGACTTGTGAAACATAACTTGTTACCAAATGAACAGATCAATAGAAATGAAAACTCAATGCAGAGATAATAAACTCTAGTGAGGGTTGAATAATAGCTGAAGTTCCTCTTCCAAACTTGAAACTGATTTGAAAATTAGTTACAAAATGAACCTCTATATTGCAATAATGTCTCAAGGAGAACTTTAACACAATATATTGAAGAAATCATCATCCTCGCCGCCCCAGCCATAAAATGTATTTGAGAACCCAATTGCCCATATGAATAAAACCAGAGCAAATGCTCATGAGCAAGAGCATGGAGCATAAGGTTTTGCTCATGAGCAAAAGTTAGAAGCAAAAGCATTTGCTCATTTTTATATGAATAAGCTTTACCTTATACTCTTACCTTATGCTCCTGAACTTTGGAGCAAATGCTCACGTATTTTAGAGATTTTTCATCAGCTGATTCGCTTTTGTAGCCTTAGTTTGTTTTTATAGCTCACGGAAGCGCTAAATATGCAAATAGGGTGCACCGCTTGTGTTTGCGTCGTCTGCTCTGTTTTCTATTTATGAATAGAGTTTTAGGTTAGTTGAGTTTAGAATTTTGAAATAATAGCGTGAAAAAATGTCATCTCTATAATTATCTTCAGCATATTCTTATAATATCAATAGCCTTCTTATAATCGTCCACACTCTCATCTTCTTAAATGCCTATCTCCTATTTTGTGATGACTATCTTTTGTATTTATTCTTATGTAGGGATAATGGTGATATATATATATATATATATCATGGTTGAATCTAATAAGAGTTTTATAGTTCTCAACTATTGGTTGTGATCGTATCTGGTATAGTTTCCTCTTCCTCATACGGATTAGTTGAGCCATTTTACTATGAGCAGAAGGTGATAAGCTGCTCTAGACTAGACTCACCTTTTTTGAAGCATTTGCTTCAAAAGTTGAGCAAATGATATAGTTTATTCATACAATAAATTTTGAGCAAAAGCTTTTACTTTTGAGCAAATGCTCACGTATTTTAGAGATTTTTCATCAGCTGATTCGCTTTTGTAGCCTTAGTTTGTTTTTATAGCTCATGGAAGCGCTAAATATGCAAATAGGGTGCACCGCTTGTGTTTGCGTCGTCTGCTCTGTTTTCTATTTATGAATAGAGTTTTAGGTTAGTTGAGTTTAGAATTTTGAATTTTGAAATAATAGCGTGAAAAAATGTCATCTCTATAATTATCTTCAGCATATTCTTATAATATCAATAGCCTTCTTATAATCGTCCACACTCTCATCTTCTTAAATGCCTATCTCCTATTTTGTGATGACTATCTTTTGTATTTATTCTTATGTAGGGATAATGGTGATATAATATATATCATGGTTGAATCTAATAAGAGTTTTATAGTTCTCAACTATTGGTTGTGATCGTATCTGGTATAGTTTCCTCTTCCTCATACGGATTAGTTGAGCCATTCTACTATGAGCAGAAGGTGATAAGCTGCTCTAGACTAGACTCACCTTTTTTGAAGCATTTGCTTCAAAAGTTGAGCAAATGCTCTAGTTTATTCATACAATAAATTTTGAGCAAAAGCTTTTACTTTTGAGCAAATGCTCAAATTATTTTTTTGATGAGCATGAGCAAAAGGTTTTGCTCACGTTTATTCATAGAAAATGAAGCAAATGCTCCATATTTTAGAAGTATAAGCAAATGCTCAACTTTATTCATATGGCCCATTGACACGCTCAAAATACGATGAATATGAAGTGCAATCTAATATTGTTAGGCTTTTGAGTGAATTCCTTTTTGTGTGAATTTATGACATCTTCTTTGATTATAACTCTGTTTATACATTTGATTATACCTTTGATTATGATACCTCTGTTAATACTGATTGTTACCTTTTTGTGTCGATTTTGACACCATGATTTACAGTGAGATGCACTTCAAATTGTCAGTATTAATTGAATGTGAAGCCTTGATGTTATTTTAAAAGGGATGCTGACAGTTTAAAAAAATTAGTAGAAGTGATGGTGATGTTGTGAAATCTCTCCATGATAAGAAAACAAAGATCAGCTGATGATGCGTTGGTTAACAACGTGAAACCATGGTTCTGTTTTAAAGTTTTTAATAAATTTTTAGTGAAATTCGACAATATCTTTGTTTTCTTATCAGTTTAAAAAAATCTCACCATTGTGCTGTTTTAAATAGAAACCAGAATACTGTGTTTTATTGACAATTAAAATATAAAGTACTTGGTATACTCAGATTATAGTTGATTCATTCAATATAAAAGTCTCAGTTGAATGAACCGTAACTCACGTAATCTTGACTAAATTCGTGAAGGACGTCTAAAGCAAATTATAGGTTAGGCCACCCTTCATGTCTAGTTGGCATTCAGCTACAAGTTTTCCTTCTGCCAAGTAGTTTGGACTCGAATCTGCATACATATTGGCGGAATTTACTTGACTGACGGTGCGTATAATGCAGGGGGAACTTGGTACCCCGTTCGGGGAACAAGGGGGATTATCGCTGCTTCAGGGAAGTCTTGATTGTAGCGAATATTGCCTGTGGGCCCCCAACAAGTTATGTACTGAGTATTGATGGATTTAGATGGAATGTCAGTTTAGATTACAGTGGAATGATAGATTGGATTACATTATCATACCATATTCAGTAATTTACTCGTATATGTGTTGTTTCTTTGAGATTTTGATACAATTTTATGATGCAATTACCGTTGATATTTGCGTGTATGCAAACTATTGTCCACCTTCTGGCATTTAAGTTCTAAAAGATTTTCCAATTGAATCTTGATTAATTATGAAATGTTGTGGATTGATAATTCTTTTCCTCGTTTTTCTAGCTTCAGATAAAAAACAATATGCAATCGCACATATTATGAATAATTTGGCTAGTTTCACACACATCGATTTTTGCTCGTACGATTTTTTGTCGTCCTTATAAATTATATTAGATTAAACAGATGATGTTTGTCAATTTCTGTCCAATCTAATAGAATTTACAAGGACGACAAAAATCGTACGAACAAAAATCGATGTGTGTCTAGCTGGACTTACTCTGAGATTTAATTAAGTGTTATCTGATATTTGTATTATGTTCCTGTTGATTCATAATTGAAGCAGTGTTGTTCGTGAACTTCTGTCATCTACCAAATTTAAAAATAAATACATTATTTTTTCAACCAATCAAATTTTTCATCTAAATTCGAGTTTAAGCTAATGTGTGAAGTGATTCATGATTTTATTTCTCAGTCGAATGATGAATTCTATTATCCATAGCTGATACGGAACAATTTATAGTAGAAGAAAAAGAAGCGGTTGTTCTTGACCCAGTATCCACTGCTATCTACTGGTTAGATTTAGAAATAAATACGTTCTCGTTCCTGACCAATCAGGCGAGAGAATAGGCGGAGCTTAGAGGCGTGGCTACAATCTTCATCTTGTTTGTGATTGGCCAGTCGTCCTCATTTTTGATCCATTGCAGTTTCATTAATTTTGCTTCTACTCAACATTTACCAATTCTATTGCTATTTCATTGAATTCTTCTTCCACGTATCTTGCATTTCTTTGAATTTTTCCACTATTGTTTCAATTATTGTCCAATTTTGGTTCTTCATAGTTTATATTATACCATTAGAGTTCTAGTTTCGTGTTTCCATTTCTCCACTTTCTGTTCCTCCAATTGTATACTTGTCTTTGTTTAAAAGCATAGAATCTCATTAAAAACTAAAATTGAAAACATAGTTTTGCTTCTTTTAAATCTTGTCTAAATTGTATTTCATTTGTTACAGGTATAACATATTTTCCAAGGACGGCCTGATCCTGGTAAGCTTCACAAGTTCAGTTTAGAATTAGTTGTCAATTGAAATCATCATTCTCCAATAAATTATTTATCAATTTTTTACGTATTCTCCAGGGATAAAAAATGAGACTGGATAGATTTTCAAATACCTATTATCAACAAGAAAGTCGTGACCTCACTCTCCATAAGCTTTTTCCAATATTGTTTTCCATCATCCCCAAGTAGAACGTAGTAATCTTATCTACAGTTTTCCTGCTATAATATTTCCCAATTTTTAGATGACACGAATTCCAAATTCCCTCTATTCTTTCTATATAGAACGTATGTAGTTCTCTCTACCCTCACTAACTTATAAGACACTACTCTCGCATAAGATGTCTCTGTCGTTCTATTATATGTCTATGGTAGGCACTCTGTTCATATTAACCTTCTCTGATAATATTATTTTCGATCTCCCATCAATGTGCACTGCCTAGTCTTATCTAGAAATAAGCAGACGTTGCAATACCGGGATAAATAAGATACTTTTCAGACGTCTATATTCGACTGATAGGTTCTGCTATGCCGCCATTTAAGTTTCCCATAAGGCCTGTGCATGGGCTGCTATAGGCTACAGATATGAAGGCTCGTTATTTTTTATTATAGTTGCGCATCGCTGTGTTCCCGATAGACGTGGATGCAGTGCAGGGGAAAAGAGAAAGAAGATTGGTGTGAGTATGTGAGAAACAGAGAAACAGTTAGTGAGAATGGTGAGTGGGATAGAAAGGGCGATAGTGAAGTAGACGGGATGGGGAAGATTGAGGAATATAGTAGCAACGGGGAAAATGAAAGAGAGTTTGTGAGAATCAGAAAAAAGGAGAGAGAAAAAGGTGAATAAAAGAGTTTGTAAGGGTTTATATAAATGAAGACAGACTGAGAAATATGAAGGAAAATAGTGGGCTAGACAGACAGATGAAAGAAATAGGATATGTGAAAAATTAGCATAGTAATTATTACAATACCATTGTAAATTGGACTATGTAATTGGAAAATGTTGAAGTGACACATAACCTAGCCGTTCTGTTCGTAAGCCTGTGGTACTCCTCTGAAAGTTTTTTTATTTATGGAGAAACAGGTCACCCCTAATGTGTCTCCTTCACAAATACAACAATACAAGATTATTATACAATCAAAATACAATGAGCAATGCAACTTACAATTGCAATATTGTTAAAAAAACTATAGAAATACAAGAGAAGGAAAAAATATATGTATACAAAAAATTATCATAAAACAGAAAATAGAAATGAAAAGATTCTAAAACTAAAATGAAAATGTTACAAAGAATGGATAAAACTAACAAATGAATGTCAGAGTACTGATACCTACCAATGAAGCAACAAAATGAGTGAGAAGTACGAGTACACAGTGCAATAGATACACACCTATATACAACAATAAATAATCGATAACACGACTGAGCAAGGATATCTCACAATACACTGTTTAATATTCTATAAAATGTTCCACGAGAGAACCAGAAGATGTCCAGTTCCATATATATATTACAGAATATATAATTCATTATGACATTGGAGGAAAAACTAGGCTGAGCCTGTACTACTTCTCTCCAAAGATTTTAATAGAATGTTAATGTTGTCCAAAAGTTAAGGTTATGTAATCACACACTGCTTTGTCACTTGATTTTTGGTCCAGGAATAATAATTTGAAGATTTTGAATTTTGAAGGTTGACGTAATACTCTTAATAAATAACAGAATGAATCACAATGAATGTAAAATCATAGCTGTAAATCACACCCAGATCCTTTAAAGATTGTACCTCATCTAACGGTATACCATCAATACTGTAGATGCATCTATGTGGAGCTACCTGCCGGGTAGTTTTGCTTTTAGCTATATTTATTCTAAGGCCATTATTCATACACCATACACTCAGTTTATCAACATCCATTTGAAGGCTAAGGCAGTCATCGGGGCTCAAAATCGCTTTGTACAACTTCACAAAGTTGTGTAATTCGGAATGATTAAATAAATAAATGGGAAAGAAGCGAGACGGGACCGCCGAAAACAATGGATGTACAGGTATCAGTTCTAGTGGCCCATCAGTGGTCGCCTTTTCTTATTGAATTTCGACATTTTCGTGGTCCATTGTTGAGGTTTCCACTCCGAGGAAAATATTGGTAGACCAGTGTACATTTGTTTACCGTCCTTATAAATTCTACAAAATTATTTATTGAATTATATAATTATTGAATTCTAGAGATTGAATGATGCTTGACAAACACATGATAGACATAAAGAGTAAAGATTGCAAAACTCTTCCTTTCCCATATTTCAATGAATAATATGTTCCTAATCAAGTTTTTTGTTTGGCTAAACTGTTGATTCCAGTTCCGTGAATTATATTCCATTGAAATCTGATAAAGTAATCACTAATGTATTGATAATTATTCAATAAATGTAGTCATTTATCCATTGCAATTTAATGTAATCACGTATAAAATAATGTCATACACTTCCACAGTAGAAATAACAAATAAAATTCAAAGTACCCTTTTTTGAAATAAATTGTTTATTAATTTATTTATTTATCACATTGTGTACAAATTCTTAACATGAGGAAAGGCACAACAGGCTCATGCCCAAAACTATCCCATTTCCAATTTATACTATACTGTCCAAATCAAAATGTTTACTTTCAATTAAAAAAGGTACTTTGATTTTATTTTTTTTCTATTCAATAGTTGCCGTGCCCTAACGAAAAAAGACACTTTCACAGTATTCTGCCTTGTAGCTCTCGTTCTTTCTGTGCTGGTTATCATTGCTCTACTGTAAACGCAGAATAAATACCATTTTCCATTCTTTGATTTCTTAAATTGAGTGAAACCTAAACCGATAACCGTTTCATAGCAAGAGAGTGTACATAGTGACAGTGATAGCTAAGTGGTAGTACGTACGATATGAGTGGCGCGGATTCAAATGCAATATGTAATTAGTTTTGGAAACAGATATGATGGAAATAGGGCGTTCTCGGTGAAAAACGCTAGCCAAATGTCCAAGCTCCGACACGATACGTGCATTAGCCAGACTTGATGGAGCCTCGTTTCTATTTCGGGGGTCGTTTAGACAAAGAGGGGAATAAGGCCCCTACACACGGATCTGTTGGGTTAGACAAGGAGGAAAATAAGGTCCCTACACACGGACCTGTTGGGTTGGACAAGGAGGGAAATAAGGCCCCCTACACACTGAACAATTGGTTTAGACAAGGAGGAAAATAAGGCCCCTACACACTGACCTGATCTGTCTAGCACATTCACTTCAAACTGTCAGCATCCCTTATGAATAACATGAATGCTTCCCGTTAAACTAGTGCTGACATTTTGAGTTGGATTGTGACAATATCGCTTGCTATTCATGAGCCGTAGCTGTCAATTGACAGGTTAGGACGAGAATGTAATTCAAACGCGTTGTATCATCTCAATTGTAATTCGGGAGGTATAGATGTCATTCGTTTTCATTTGTGGATGCCTCATGGTTAGCAATAGCAACTGACCGCCGGCTATTGATGGATCCAGTTGAATTTCAGGGTTTTAACGAGTATTCGATAATCGATAGTCATTGTATGTCGATATAATACAGAGTGCCTCTGAGAGAATCAGCGGGTTAAAATTGACAGTTATCAACCAAGATTAACTAAAACTTGAGGTTTCTGGTTCGGGCTGGGGTTAGGATAGGTTTTAAAATGGAATCAGTAGAACATTTAAACCTGGGTTTTCAGGTTGGGGCCAGGGTTGGAATAGGTTTTAAATGCCAATCCTTCTATTGATATTTTTAATCAGTTGAACATTTTCAAAGTTTCAGAGGTAGAGTTTTGGCACCTCTCATTGATGTGAAACAGATTATTCATTAATTAATTAATACAATTACGAATCATGATATAGATATGACTGGGCAAGAGCAACAGGCCCAGTTTATTTTATCGATTAACATCCATTGGAATAGTTTTGGGTCAAGCCTGTTGTTCATTCCCAATCATATTCATATGATCTGTAATTGTACCCCCAAATAAATAGATAAATAAACATTTAGTAGGAGAAATTTCAGCACACCGCAAATCTCATATTAGTCATTGAAGTCCGAAATCAACAGAAAATGTGTCTGAATATTTTTACTCACTTGTTAAAACTTGTTTTGAATTGATATTGTGAAACTTCTCCATAGTTGAAAAGCACAGTTTTGATTTTGTCACATCCACATTTACTAAATTTGTTGACAGGACAGCAGTTTTGTGTTGAAATCAACTTATCTTCAGCTGCACTGTGTGTAAGTTCAGTACAACAAAGTACAGTATAGTATACAACCCACTACAGTATAGTGTTGAACAGACAGTACAGTACAGCTAAGGATGTGTGCTGGTTTAAACACGAAACTGCAGCTCTGTCTACAAATCTGATAAATGTGGATGTGATAAAATTAAAACTGTTTTCTAATTCACTTGTTGTTATAGGTATAAATCATGGGGAAGGGCAACAGCCTCGACGACGAAATGTTTCTCTTCTGATTTTGAAATCTTAATATTGTCCAAAATGTGGTCAGGTTAGTTTCAGGTTGAGTTCAGAAGTGAACAAAATATACGTATGATATACACTGTAACAGATTGAGCAAAATGAGAATACGAGTATTTTGGTTCAGTTTTCACTATTCCAAAAGTAATTATCACACATTAAAGTCCAGTCACTATATACATTGGTGCTTGCAATTTATTTTGTAGTTCTGATTTGTCAATATATTATTTGGATTCATGAGAGAAGTCCAGAACCAATTTCTTCATGCAATATTTCCTTGTACTAGATACAGAGTGGTCCAAAAACCTCGTATTCTCTGTTCATTTTCCAGTTTTCAGCTATTTCTACCAAATCAAGTAATCGGACAGAAAAATTTGCTCTCGAGAATTGGTTCTGGACTTCTCTCATGTTTCTAAATAATATCATATTAAAAAATCTGAACTACCATGTAAATTGCAAGCAACCCCCTTTTTTATGTCTATATTGACTGGACTATTAAACCATAGAAGAACTATTGCATATTGTTTTAGTTCATAGATAATAGCACAGAAGAAAGAAAAATAGTGTTCTTACAACGAATCTATTGTTTTACCATTGTTATCTATTGTACTAATTTACAACTACAGGTAATAATAATAATTATTAAACTAAAATCCTAACTAAATTGGAAGCGGTTTGACTCATCGGTCGCACTGATATTACCCTATTGTTTATAGTTAGATTTTATAGGTTATAATTTAGTCTACAGTTAGTCTATAGTTTATAGTTTTCTATATCATAACAATTCAAATAGTTTCTTATGATTAAACCTAGACATAGTATCAAATTGAAAATATTGAAAATACTTCGCTTTCCTTCGTATTCTGGGAACTATAAAATTTGTTGGTAGAACTACTTTATAGAAAACTCAATATTCATCTCCTCGAAATATTTTTATCCAATATTGCTCTTTTTTAGACTGTATCGGAATAACTAAAACTATTGTAAACAATCGAGAAGTCTTAGTATCTTATGCTGTGCTGTTACAAGATCAATTGTTCCTTTCAGTGAAGGATTATAATTTTGAAAACATTCAAGAACACTAGTTTCTTGCCAACATAAAGAAACTAGGTTTTGTGAACATCTTCAACAACAATGTTATAAGGGTTGTTATAACTAGTTGCTAAATAAGCCGAGATTGCACGACAACACAGAGTAGGCCTACATACATGGCTAATCCGTGATTTTGAGGCCTAACAAGGGATGGTTGATCCACTGTATGGTGCGGCTGTTTATAACAAGTTGATGAGTGCCTTGAGCCAGGAGAGGAGAGGAGAGGGGGGCTTGTCTGCCAAGGTGGTAGGCAGATAACCTCTGAAACCCTTTAGGGTGAGAGTCGCTCTGGGGGTTATGAAGGAAAAAGGAGAAGAAGATGGAAAGAAGAAGAAATATTGAAGGATAGAAGAGAATGGCAAGAAAAACGGGAGAAGAGGAAGATGAAGAGGATAACCGGAAAGGTCGAGGAAGAATAAACAAATTATGAAGAGCATGACTAGAAGAGATTTAAGAAGAATAATTAGAGGGACGGATTAAGGGTAGTTCAAGTCATAATCACTTTTTTTTTATCATTTCTCGGTTTTTTGGTTCATTATGTAGTTTGAAATGTGCGCTTTCCAATGATGTCTGAATCACAATTCTATGTAGACTGGAAACGATTCTAGCAAGATTTCAAAAATGTTCTGCTTGGGTATTTTCTTCAAAATATACGACATTGTAGGCTTCTACTTGTGCTGCACTGACAGTAAATAATTTATTCAAATTACTTTACTATTCTATTGTAACCACATATTACTTTGCTTTTCAAGTTGGTATCACTGACATTCCAGTGAAATAGAAATCTAGTCATCCAGTGTAACTATGTTATGTTTATTTGTTTACATCTGACTTGGTGTTTGTGACTTGTGAAGTGAATTTTAGTTTACGTGATTCTATTTTCCATTCCACAGTTTATTTCATTCAATAAAACATGCCAAGACAAAAAAGTTGGAAATCTAAAAGAAATTTTAGAGGAATAAGTTTAAAAAATATTTACTGATAGAAATACGGTGACTAGTGAACAGACTAGTGAAACTGGGCCCAGCAATGCGCCTGTTACAAGTGCTTCAAAGAAGAAAATTTCAGACAATTTTGAACAATTTAAAGTTTTAAATGCTTCATGCAAGAACTTGATCATATCTTTTGATATAATTCCTTTGATATTTTTAAAGTTCGCGAAATGTGAGTATTTTGATGTGATTAATTTATCATTACAACAATAGAGATGGATGGTGTATTAGAGGAGGGAGAAGGCCGAGAGGGGAAAGAGGCATAAGAGGATGAAGAAAAGGAAGAAAACTGATGGAAACGATGAAAGGAGAGGAGATATTGTTGTTAAAGGGAAAGATGAAATAATGAGTATACGAGGGTTAATTTTGAAGCATAAGAAAGTGGTAGAGGGAAAGGTGTGAGAAATAGAGAGAATGATAAGTGGAAGGAAAATGAAGAGAAGAAGAGGGTCAAGTGATGAGGAAAAGTGGAAATGAGAGAAGGATGTTGTGGGTGAGGAATAAAAGGAAGAGGGTAAGTTGAAACAGAATGAAGACACCCAATCGTATAAAATACATCCAAAGAGATGAAAAGACGGGGAAGAACAAATTAGAGGAGATGAAGAATATGATGGATTAGAAGTGGAAGAGATTGAAACATTTTATGTTGTTGTATAGTAGGAAGATGATCAAAAACAGTAAACATGATGTAAGTAAGAGGAGTGAGAAGGTTGAGGTGAACAAGGGAATTTAGATGGGAAGAAAACTAGGAGGATGGAAATGGAATTAATGGAAAGGAAGTGAATGATCATGAACCAGATTGAGGACGAGAACGAGAGAGAAGTATGAAATTAATATAGAAAGTCAATAAATAAATATGTATGCAGATTAATAAAATAATTTTATTTTTCGACGTCTATTTTCTTCCATTGTATTATAATTATTCGTTCTCACATTTCATGTAATACGTCTTGAGGATGAATTCGAGACAATAAGTGCCCCCTCCCCCATTTCCACTTTACTCACGATAAAGAGAAGGAATAGAGAAGGAGAAATGAAAGAAGAAGCGAACGAAGAATAGGAAGGTAGAGAGAAATAGGTTTGTGAAGCGGTACTTGTCAGTTGTTGGAGAGGGGTCTTTTGGGGTTGTGAGGGGTACAGGGGGTTCAAGGGGGGTCTAGTCGTGCTCAGGAATTAATCAAGAAGGCCTTGCGGCGGCAGGCGGCAGCAGCGCCTCAAGTCACCCTCCAACTCCAACTGAAGCATTCCTTGAGATCCAAGCTGCAAGCTCCAAGCCAACTTGCACTCGGTCCGATGTTGGCAAATAGATTAGCACTTCGCCCTTGGCATTATTAACAGGACTGTGTTTGTTATTCAATTCTTGATAATTAGTTGGAGATGGTCACGTGGTCAAAAACTATTATCGATACTGTGTTTCATGATAAGTTACTATAGTACGGGTAGAAGCAGAGAGTATATGAGTACCTGAGAGTTTCGAGCTCACATTGGTTATTCTATGATAGAAGTTAGACAAACATTCACCTTGGAAAAACTTGGCAAAGAAACCATAACCTAACTAGAATAAACGAGTACTAAGAGGCTCACTAATTTTCACTAAATTAATAGATTTTACTACTTTATAAAAACATCACTTCTTAACTGGGCGTACTAGGTACAATGAGTAGCCTACTAGGCATACTCATTTTCCTTTTTATAGATTTGACATCTTGACAAAGAGAAACACCACCTTACTAAGGTGCGTACAGATTTACGCGCCGCGAACATGAGCAATTCACTTTTAATCAGCTGATGCCAAGCTTTTTATATCTGTATCTTACTGTTTCTGTAAAAATACAGATATAATCAGCTGATTGAAAGTGAATTGCTCATGTTCGCGGCGCGTATATCTGTACGCACCTCTAGGCGTACTATCCATATCTAATCCAAGGGAGCTTCTTTTTTCCTCTATTTGGATTTTTGGTTTCTTGATTCTCATAAAACTGTATAGTGAAATTAACGTTCTAAGTCAGCACCTGATTAAAATTGGTCTGCTATCCTTGTATGTCATTACACAAAGCCGATAGCTCTATCCTTCTGTGACCCCGCACCGTTGTTAAATCGTTTGTAAACTATAATAGTTCATAAGAAAATAAAGTAAATGAAATGTAAACTACCAGAACATTTTATATCAATTATGATAATTATTTACAATTATAGCATGCAAATATATATTTTCTTGGTGAATATAATAAATTGGAGATGTAATTGATCATTATTAACTAGAATCAACAATTAATATTATATCAGATATACTGGGATGAATCGAATCACAGCTATCTATTATAGAAGGCGGTGGAAAAATAAAAAAGTGCCAGGTATGTCGTTATATCATTCCCACCGACTTAATAACGTGATAAGTTTACTATCCAAGTACATTTTCCTAGTTAGAAATCGAAACACCTTTTAGTTTTCTCGAAATTCGTTATTCTCCCCAAAAATATTCACTAATAGGAGCCCAATGTACTTATTGCTAAAAAAATTCTGAGTTTTCCCTTTCCATTGGTATTAAGATTATTCGTTTTGGATGAGTACTTTGGAAATTATGAATTATAAAAATCGTTTTGTTGTAATCCTTTGTAGCAGCGGTGTAGAATGATTCTCACAATTAATTTTTTTGAAAATATTGATAATTTTTTTTTTTATTCTTAGGTGGAGAGGCAGCCCTCGCCAGGACCGCCTCATAGTCATTCTCCCCTCTATAACATCTGAAGGTGAGCTCAATAAAAACTTGAAATATTTTGAAGAAATACTTCTTTATTCACCAATCAGTCGGGTAACCGTGACTATATGTTTTGTAAAAACATCAATCCGTACAGTCACATTTTCAACCTGCAGAAATCTATACTCTTGTCTATAAACTGATGTGTATTATAAACTTGTCACGAATTTCTTACTAAAAAGGTACAGTATATTAATCTGTTACTCAAATCAACATTACCCGTGGAAAGCATAGGAACCGATTTTCAAGTACCTATTCCCTTCACATCCTCATATTTCCAACGTATTTTGATAAAATACCTAAATTACGTTTTATTTTATTCAGAGAGCTGTTGTTGTCATGCTCTGAATTCCAAGATTGACGAGATTATAATACCTACAAGATAATTGATAAAATATATCATTTGGAACCAACAATAAATTATTTGCGTTGCGAATTGTATTTTGCTACCCAATCAACTATCAATTGGCGTCAACTATCACTTAATATCATGGAATTACTACATATCTATGAAGCTACTAGGAATATCATTCAATTGCATACATTAGGGGTCAAGCCACATGAAGCGTTTTTTCAGTCGTTTTGGCACTGGCCAAGTCGGCAGGAGAGGAAGATCTTCATTTGGCTGATTATCAGCTGATTGGTTTGGTGTTCGGGAATCAGCTGATAATCAGCCAATCGAAGATCTTCCTCTCCTGCCGACATAAGGTAGGCGCACAAAGATCGTCATCGGACGGATCGGACGAATAGATTTGATGCCTTGTTTTCAATTGGAGTGCGCAAACCTATACGATACCTATACTATACGATGCGGATAGGTATGCGCACTCCAATTCAAAACAATGCATCAAATCTAATCAGCCGATGACGATCTTTGTGCGCCTACCTTTATCCGCCACGAATGGAAAACACTTCATGTGGCTTGGCCCTAATCGTTTAGACTTGCCACTGTCTCAATATAATGCTTATGAATATCACAAAGTCGTTTCGTTGTTTCAAATGAATTGGAAATTCTCGTGCAATCAATCCGATTAAAATCCATTCGCAATGAATACAATTCATTTATGATTCAATCACATTTATACAGAGTACAAGCTATTATAGATATAGTACTTACTATCTATTCAATTTATACATGTTACATTAACTTCAATACAATATGTTACGCGATTCGAGTCTTCCAATTCTATTAACGAAGTGTATTGCATATTAATCATCTCTTTTTATTCGTCATGCATCGCATTTATTCAGTTTTAATTAGGATTAAAAAGACTGGCAAAAAGTGGAGGGAGGGAGTTTTCCATTTTTGTGTTTCAAGTTGAGGCTAGTCCATTACCTGATTAGAATGAGATTTCACTCAAGCTGTCAGCATTGGTTGAGTGGAAAGCTATGATTAGAAATGCTGCCAGTTTAAGGTGAATCTAAGTGTAGAATGAATCATGAAACATCTGCAGCCGTCTCTCTTATCGTGCATTTTCAATCCGATTAAAAAGTGTGCTTCCCCCGAAAAAAATGTAGAAGCCTACTTTGATGGAACTAAATCTCTTCCAGCGAAAAAATATAATCGAGTTAATTCTCATCAGCTGAAAGACATTTCCGTGTTCGGAACTCTGTACACTGTGTGCCATATTCTCGTTTAGAAGTCCATTACTAAATTTATAAACTCAATCCTCATTTATAAATCCGTTACTAAATAAATTCAAATTCACTATTGCAAATGAAATCTTTTGGTTTTCTATTTGATGGTTCTTGTTTTTGAGATAATTTTGTGTTTTCATACATTTAGTTGATTGGATAATTTTAATAAAAACTATTCTATCCTATTCTATATAGTTCAGTGAGATCTATTTAAAACTGTCAGCATTAGATGAATGGAAACATTGATGTTATTTATAAGGAAGTGGTTTGAAGACAGTTTGGAGTGGTTTTTAACGAATTATCAAGTCCTGGTATACGAATGAACAGATAGTACAATTATATATTAATTACAATAATCACTTGAAAACATGATTTGATAACAAAAAATAAGCACAGGTTCACAATTGAGAAGAATGTTGAGTTTCTGCATTTTAATAACAAAGGCAGATCTTTAAATATTTCAGAGGCTGCAGGAATAACAAGAGTAATTCCCAATATAGTTTAAATGACCAGATCCATTTCAGCCATTACAACACTACGAATTTAATTTTATTATAACCTTGTTTGCATACATTAGGCGGGGTGCACACCGGAGAAACGCGTTTTGTGAACGCGTTTTCATGAAACTTGTTTCATGCAATCCGTTTCACTCGCGCATGCATACAAAAGAAACTGTTTTCCCGACAGTTTCACGATGGATTCCGATGACGATGTGGTCGTTTGGTCATGGTGGCTGAGGAATGAAAAGAAAAGACGAAAATACTGGGTACATCCACTGATCAGGGATCGAGACCACAGTTCCCTGGTTGTTGCGAACTTGCTCATAAGTGATCCTATGAAATTCAAGGATTTTATCTGAATGCCTTAAACCCTACCTAATGAGGCCATATCCGAGGGCTACTTTGACTGATGAAGAACGAATTTTCAATTATCGAATGACTTTGGGTCGCAAGACTGTAGAATGCACGTTTGGAATGCTTACGTCAAAGTTCCGAGTATTTGATGTGCCAATAGTTTGTTCAGAAAAAGTAGTCGAATCCATAATAGCAAGCGCATGTATGTGTGTTGCACAATTATTACATCCGAATCAAGGTACCTAGAATAGAATGTATTCTAGTTACATTGATACTACACGTTCAAAAACATCGAACATCTTGAAAATGTATCTTTCCATCAACGTTGTAGCCAGTTACAGCCAGACCTGATAACAGCGCTCACACTCACATTCCGGGACGACACGTCATGGTACGATAGAACAGAAAGCTCTATGTTTATTTAGGATTTCTTCTAGACATCTTAAATTGATAAATTATTTATTAATTTTTGAGAAAACATAACAACAGGTCAATGTAACTTACTGAGCGCGAGGTCTACTGTTCACAGAACTACTAGCTATAATGAATATACTTATTTGATGAGAAATAAAGTTTGACGTTGTGGGATCAAATGCTAAGAATAGTTATTTGTCATTTTCATTTTATATTAATTATTACAATAATCACTTAAAAACATGATTTGATAACAAAAAATAAGCACAAGTACACAATTGAGGAGAATGTTGAGTTTCTGCATTTTAATAACAAAGGCAGATCTTTAAACATTTTAGAGGCTGCAGAAATAACAAGAGTAATTCCCAGTAAGGTTTAAATGACCAGATCCATTTCAGCCATTACAACACTACGAATTTAATTTTATTATAACCTTGTTTGCATACATTAGTCAATACTTTTTTGATTTACATATTTGTTTTATTATCTTATACTTATTTTCTTGGGTTTTATTTTGTACAGCAAGTAAATTTTGTTATCATGGCGAGTCTGTTGCTTAAACCGCCATTTTGTGACGTTTCTATTATAAGCACCGTTAAGTGGGAGGGGAGTATCTAGTTGGGCCAATGGCAGGCGTTCATGTCCTTGACCAATAGCAGAACTCGCCTACTAGTATAATCTGCTGCTCTTGTATTTAGTTTTAGTCTATCAGAGATTGACAATGGTGTAACAGCCGAAACCGGTCTTTCTACTTAATAAAATCTGTAGTTTTTACTTTCCTTTTCTATTACCATAGGTAAGGAAAGTATTGCTTTCCGAAAAAAATTAAGGTACTCCAATTTCTAAATTTCTATACGTTTCAAGGTCTCCTGAGTCCAAAAAAGTGTTTTTTGGGTATTGGTTTGTATGTGTGTCTGTGTACACAATATATCATCTCCCAATTAACGGAATGACTTGAAATTTGGAACTTAGGGTCCTTCCCCTATAAGGATCCGATACGAACAATTTTGATCAAATGCAATTCAAGATGGCGGGCTAAAATGGTGAAAATGTTGTCAAAAACAGGGTTTTCCCGTTTTTCTCAGAGACGGCTCCAACGATTTTGATCAAATGTATACCTAAAATAGTCATTGATGAGCTCTATCAACTGTCACAAGTCGCATATCTGTAAAAATTTCAGGAGCTATGCAAAGTTTCAGATTACATGCGACGCAGGTTTGATGCCTAGTGAGATCGGACTCCCCATTGATTTTAGATTCCCAATTATCAGGCTTCAGATACAATTTCAACGAAAAATTTCAAGTGCAAAAGATTGAGCATGATAATCTCTACAATTAATGTTCAGTAACGTTTTCACCAAAAATTGAAAATAAGCTCAGAATTCGAGGAAATGTGATTATTCAATTGCAAACTTTTGGAAACTGTTGATTCTATTAAATCATTCACTTCGAAGAGATAGCAGACTTCATGTGTCTTCAGCGTGATTGTCCTGTCACCAGCTGGTTCAGATCTTTGAATAGTAGACTTGAGATGCGCGTGAACACTAGCGTCAGGTGATCAATCTTCATAAAAGCAAGGAAAGTTGTGTGAGTGCGCCACACCAGATTTTTTACAGTTTCTCTATATTTAAAAAGTATATACTAGCATGTACACTGTATAAATGTGATTAAATTGATTGAATGAACTTGAATCGGATTGCTGAGGACTTAGCGAACACACTATAGATCATCCTCCTTTAAGCTCAGTCAGTTTATTTGATAAGGGTGCTGGTTCCAAGAAGAGTTTAGTTGGACAACTACTGTCAAATGATAATCAGATTAAAGTTGAAATTGTAACAAATACCTTCGTCGGGGGCATGGGATTAGATTGGAGGGAGGGGGTAGGTGTTAAGGGGGATAACATACAGTCTAATGCTTCATGATTATTAACTAGGTTGCATCGACTATCAACGAGGACTTGGAACTTTGTAATCCTAGCCGTTTGCTGCTATTCCTCCATAGTGGAGATTCACTTGAAACTATCAGCATTGATCATATGGGGAACGTTGGTGTTGTATATTAGGAATTCTGACAGTTCGAAGGGAATCTGACAGTATACCTAAACTGGCTGGGAAGTTGGTACACTTGAGGGGTTTGGGTTTCCGGCGCCCCCCTGCCATCGGGGGTGACGAGGCTTAAGGGTTGTTAATGGTGGGGGTATCCACCACATGGTTTGTGGTTTCCGTGAGGGATCAGGTGTATAGAGGGTAAGCCATTTCCCACCGGGGGACGGACAGCCCTCAATCTTCTTGGTTGGGTCCACCTGAAACCTGCAGGTTTGTGCAATTCTTGGTCGGCTTGCTGTTTAGTTCTCGTGGGATTATGATTTGTGACCGAACAGGGTCGCTTATTGGTCGAGTTATTGGTTATATTTGCAAGGAGTAGGCTTCACCCATGAAATCAATGATAAATGGAATCAAGACGTTAAGGCCTGTGATAATTCCACATTTTTGTTGAAAGTATATGACGTTGATTGTTGAGTGAGTTCACAAGTCACTTTGATTATTTCTAGCGGAGTTTGGGGATATAATATGAAATAATTGGCTTATTCACGTACGGGATAGAAAATTCACGAATGACGCATCATCTCTGAACTACTGGACTGATCAACTTGAAATTTCGTCTGTGTATTCTCAATTCACCGTGGATGGTTAAAGAACTATTTTAATTTTTAAAGATTTCAGTTGGTCAATTTCATTTTGTCAAGTTCTTAATTAAGCCCTTGCGGAGCGCAGGTTACCTGCTAGTCTATAATAATTTCACATTTATATTGAATTATTGAAAAGTATATTCGTATGACTTTTTATTGGTGAGGAGTCCCTTACAGGGAGGTCACACCTAATCTAATCTAATTATAATGTATGTTAGCCGTCAATGGGCCTGACGACTTCCATAATATCAGCCGGAACCGACAGTTGAAAGCATCCCATATATGGTTGGTTGTTGAGTGAGTTCACAATTCGTTTTGCTCATTTTTAGGGTTTTTTTGGTGAAAACAGTAATTTAACAATAGATTAATTTAAATTAATGAAGAAGTCAATGTCAAAATTGTATTCAATCAATCATTCAAAACACGTATGAAACGATAAGGTGATTCACATATTGAGACGCGACGTAACTTGACACACGGTAGCCCCACCCGAGTCTGCTAGATGAGTTAATCATATGAACACATTATAATGTTCACAGCAAGACAAAGCAAGCACTTAAGAACATTATAACGCATGAGAAAAGATAGCATAAAAAGATATCCCATGGTATAGGGCGTTTATATTCCAAATTTCACTGCTAACCCAAGCCGATAGTCCTAGTAGTTGTTTTTGGTGAAGCTATGTGACGCTGGTAGTCTCTCATATTGTGCCGCTCTCACACTCTCACCCCAACTAAACAGTAATAATAGACAGTAGTCGACAGTAATAGGCATGAGTTAACAGTGAAATTTAATCTCTATGATTTTATATAATCTCTATGATTATAATTTGATCATAATATATTAACACATTTAGCAGACTAATGTGACGTCACATCACATATCAATATGCGAATAGCCTTTTAATAAAACAGTGAATTCCTAACAAAAAATAAAACAGTGACTGTACTGATAAATAATTATTATTTACGGAATTTATCTTTATCATTCGTTTCTATAGATTTATCGGTATTACTCATTCATTGTATTATCATTATGATAATTCAAGGATTTATCAGGATTTGTTGCTTCCACCCACAGAAAAGTATATCCATTTTTGAAGGTTGAAGGTTTTCTTAGTACATGGATAACCATAGTTGGAAAAACCCTTCAATCCTCCACCTTTTTTTGTGCCACTTTATTTTTATTTTATTTTAATGTGTATTGTTGTTGCTTGCAAGTATTCTTTTTGTTAATCTGTATCAAACTAGTATGTGTGTTTGAAAATGAATTGATTTGAAGGTAGATCAATACAGTTCTTGGAAATGATAAATAGAATACATATTTGACATACTGATAGAAATGGATATTATATATTTGTTGGTTTAATCTGTAGGCCTGAAGCTATTGCTTGACATCCATAAAAATTCCTCAAACTCCAAATTTCACCCCCAATTGAAACATTCGCCAAAACTCAATCTCACAACTAGTTATAAGCCCTCGGTTTTCGGCTCACTTTCCACCACAGATCCTTACCCTCCTACTCTTCCTCCACTTCTTCCTCATCCTCTTCCTCCTCCTACTTCTCCTACTCCTCCTCCTCCTGAACTCACTCCTCCCCCCACCAACTCGCCACAAACAAAGGGTATGTGGTCAAAGTTCGAGAATGCACTGTCTGGAAATAGCGCGGTTCAATGGGTTGTCCCCCCCCGGAAAACCCTAAACTTCCCCCCTCCCACCACACAACTTGAACTGCCCTTATAATTACTCCTGGGGCGTTGATATGAGATCTGCACCAGTCGTTAGTTACTCTCTTACTCACTCTCTCTCTCTCTTCCTGTCCCTCTCTCTCATCCACTCGCTAGCCAGAGGACACCCAGATTGTTAACTTGAAGTTGAACCCCCCCCCCACCTACCCACAACAGTTTTCGGTTTCTGGAGGGTTCCTTGTGATATTCGGAGATGACAACATCCCTCCAACTGATAGAATATTATCCACCCCTCCGGTTACCCCGTGGCCTAGCTGTTATAGTCGTGGTACATTTCAATTTAAGTTTAGCTACTGATGCTTTTCAATTTCTGCCGGCTGTATCTCGGAAGTCGGTGTGCTATTTCAGTTATAGTCATCCGCGTCGTAATAATCGTAATTGAAGTTGATTGTTTACTGCAAACTGGTGTTGAAAACTGAATAATCCGCTATGATGATTGTAGTTCATTGATATTCAATTAAAATAACAAAATTTTTACAACTAGAGATTGTCTACACCATTTACAAGATTGAAAATCTGTGATTGTGATAACTTCAAGTATTTTTATCAATCACGGATAATATCATATTCACTACTGAAAAAATAATGTTTTTGGACTCAGGGGACCTTGAAATTTGGGTACCTTAATTTTTTTGGAAAGCATTACCTTCCTTATCTATGGTAATAGGGCAAGGAAAGTAAAAAGTATTCAATTTCATTGATATTTATCGAGTATTCCATACAATATAAACTATTTTGCTATAGAAAGATGAGGTTCAATGCAAATTCCAAGTTTTGGAGTATTGGAAGCCACGTTAAGGATTTTTGGAAGTAATTACATCCCATTAACAATAATGACAGCAAATCTGAATTGTAAGTGAACAACTCAAGCTTCTTTGAAATTCTTCTATTCAATTTTTTCTTCAAAATAATCATGTTTTTTAATGTAAATTCTCAATTAATAAAATATTCCAAATTTATCCTAGAATAATTATTTTTTACCAAGCTCTAATCTACATTTTTTCATTAATATTAAAGTTTCGACATGTAACTCATATTTTGTTGACAGTCAAGTAGTCGAGTAGCCTACATCAGTTATTCTACGTTAGGTTGTCGACTTTAGTTATTCAAATATTCACTAGAATCTTCCATCCCTCTTCATTTTGAACTCTCTTCCTGGAGAACCTTTGTGCTGTATCAAGAACGAATTCAAAGTCCAAATATAACCTTTCTATCAACCAAAATCTCCTATTAAAACAAATAATAAGAATAGCGTATGCATGAGGGAATGTACAGCACAGCATAGCACACAAAACGAACGAATGCACATCAAAATAAATAGAATGTGGTGACTGTTCACTGTTCACTGTTCACATGATGACAGAGCATGAGAGCTTGAGAGAGTCTTTGCGCGGTTTTCTCGGCTCTAAATAATGAAGAAAGAGCAACCCGGTGGGAAATAACCCTTTTCACGAACCCACCGCCGGAACTAGCTTCACCAGACATCCTGTATTCACTATATTTCAACACATTCCTCCCGGTACTCCCCGCGGTATTAATTCAAATCTGGGTTCACAGATGGCGGGTTTTGATGCCAGTCAACAATACGGTAATGGATTTTTTCAAGGATCAGTTAGTTTTTGTTTGTCCAATTTGATCCTTATGCATTTATATTAGCTATCACTTTATTTGATAAAAACTTGTGTGATACAGTATTCTATTCTCATCTTTATTGATTGATTGATTCTTTATCACAAATGACAATGCATTGCTAGGTCTTCCAATATCTTGAGAAATTTCTTAGATGACGTGTTTTGAGGCCAGTGAACAATACTGAAATGGGTTTTCGCCACACTGCACAGGAAGCAGCTGTTTTCCAGTACCTACGTAGATCTGAAGACATTGTTTGCAGACGACTCTCGTCTGACGTCAGAACAGGTTTCTTTCCGGCTAAGGCCGGAAAGAGTACATTTCCGGCCGCTAAATTTCAAGTGTGCTAAAACAGCTGATCAAAAAACTTTTCATTATTCGAGTTTATTATTCAATAACTAAAACATTTATAATAATATCATCTTATTGTCATTTGAAAGAATAAAAAGGTATAAACTCAACCTCCCACATAATTGAACATAATCTTTTAGGTTATTTAGACAAATCAGAATAAAAAAATAAAAATACTTGGACAATTTCCTAATATTCAGATTACCTCAGATTTGCTAGAGCTATGAGCTTCCACTTTTGCTTTCGGAAGTGCTTAATAAACAATTATTCTCATATATATTGTTTATTTTTCTGTGTGGCGAAAAATAGCGTTCGCACCACGGGCAAAATCTCAATCTTTTCTAGTCCTCGGCATACGGCCTCGGACTTGAAAACCGATTTCGAGCCGGAAAAGTCTCATTTTCGGCCCTAGGTGCGAACTATACTATTTCTAAGGATCAGTTGGTTTTTATCAATTTGATCCTTGTGCATTTATATTAGTTATTCAATTGATAAGGAAATGTGCTACAGTACTTTATTCTTATCTTGTGAAATAGAAACGGCCTTTGTATTCTGTGAGGGAGCGTCTTGAATTGAAGCAATATCTGGTTCAAGGAAATGATTACCTACTCAGATTTAAATGTGACTACATTGAAATGCATAAATGAAGATTATGAATGACTTAAGCTGATTGGGATGCTCACATCATTTCTTGTATCTTGAGTTCTGTGTATCATTTCATGTCTCTTGAAAAAAAAACCATATAAAACATAACTTTGTGTTTCTCGAACCAAATAGTTTGTTGGTAGAGTCTCCAGATCTGTTTTATGAGTTTGCTGCAATTCTATGTTTATATAATTATACTAAGCTGTTTCACAGTTCGAGCATGACCATGCAATACATAGAATGTGTTCAGTAGCGGCTCGTAATCTTCTAGCTTGGGGGTTCAACCTCATGATCTATTGGAGAGAAAGGTCAATAGGATATAGAGTATTGCGCATAATCAAGTGTAAACGTGATCGATAATAATTACACCCCAAAGGTTGAGCTTATTTTCTACAAATATAAATTTTTTGTCCTGTTCATATTTTTCTTGTTTGATTTTTACTTCGAGAGTTGGTCACCATTATGTTTTATTTTACACCTACCCTCAATATTAATATTGTTTGTATTTAACAAATACTGAACCTTATTCATATTTCTTCATCAAAATGCTGTTACGGTAACACAATAAATTATATTCACACTCTCACTAAAAGAAAATGAACACACTAGAAATACTCACGAATACACAAAACACACTAGAAATTACTATATTCTTCTACACGCAAAACAAATTTATATAACGAAAAATGCAGTGAGATCTATCACAACTGTAAACAGTGTATACCCGTAACCATACCGTATAACCTCAAAACTGTCACGCTTAGGCTACTTCTTGTTTACCGCTTTTTTACTGTTTACTGCCACCAAATTTAAATTTATTGGTTATAAGCAAGTTCAAGATGGCACTGTATCCGTATCACGAATACTCACGATTCATTCCGAGGTTTACCGAATGCTTCACTTGCCTCGGCTAGGTTCGGCTACTCTCGGATGAACTCGTGCAAACTTGGTTCACACAGGATTGTGAACCAAATCCGTGCTAGCAAACCGATTCCCCTCCTCCGTTCCACTACCATACCCAGCCCTGTTTCTGGGTTTACATCGGGAAATGAACACTGCTTTCCATCTCCACCATTCCATCGTCATTCCATTCGGTGCTGTTTCAAGCAAGCCACTCCGGGCTCTCAGGCACCGGCCGCAAAACATCGACATTAAGTTTACGTAGATGAAAAATGTTGTGATGTAATTTAATGAGTATAAAATAGAAATATAATTATTTGAGTTGCAAATTCATCATTGTATAGGAAGTTGATTCAATTCTGGGGGTTCAATGAACCATTGAACACATAGGACGAGCCGCCACTGAATGTGTTGATGTTTGAACCCCGAAATGCTTATAATTTAGTTTGATGGTTTTTCTCATGTTCAAATAGAATAATAAAAATTAGAGTATAAAAACAGAACTATCTATCGCACTCGACCGAGCAATGTCCTGCTTTATTCAAGACTGGGTTGACTTCCAACGTTAGAGTGTTTGTATGTTGGTCTTGCAATTTTGAAGCATGAAAAGTTAATACGGTGGTCTGGTGTCATTGCAATATGTTTATATCATTAAAACTAACATCTAGAACAAAACCCAGTCTGTCTCAAACAAAAATGACCCTGCAATATAAAGCCTATGTTGACACTCATATCCCTGAAATGTTTATACGTTGGTCTTCTACAGTTCTCAATAACAGTGCCTGCTCTTTCTCTCCTATCGATTGGCACGTATGGCTTCTTGCTCTATAATACGGTTTCAATATTTTGCTGAAACCTTTTTTCGACTTCTCCCGCACGTGCACTCACACAGAACTACAGCAAGATTCATTTCAAACTGGCAGATGTCTTCATTAAATAACTTATGAACTTCCCATTCAACTAATACTGACAGTGTAAAGTTGTGAAACTATAGCAATTGGTTAGATCTGAGGCACACTCACTGTTATCATTTACGAAAGATCTGTTTACTTTGCTTTTTCTGTTTCTTCATCTTCTTTTTCTCCTTCTTCTTCTTCTTCTTCTTCTTCTTCTTCTTCTTCTTCTTCTTCTTCTTCTTCTTCTTCTCTTCTTCTTCTTCTTCTTCTTCTTCTTCTTCTTCTTCTTCTTCTCCTTCGTCTTCTGATATCCTGTTTATCTTAGTGTTGGTGTTCTCTATCTCTTGTGCTCCATGTTAGCTGCTCGCCGTGTGCTGCGATTTCTCTATCAGTGCTCCACTTGAAAGGCTTCTGTGTCGTATTTATCGAGAAATAGATAGCGCTGTGACTGTGCTGCATTCTACTCTCAGATTCTATCATTTTCGATTCAGTTTTTTCACACTCGAGGTCTTCAACCTCCTGGCAAAGTCTTAATATACGTTCTTCACTCTTTTCTTCTGTTCTTTCTAGTATCCTAGTATCTTCCTATCATGCTACTTTTCTTCATTGTCGTACTCTATTACTTTCCTTGCCCTATTACCATAGATAATGAAAAGCATTGCTTTCCGAAAAAAATTAAGGTACCCCAATTTCTAAATTTCTATACGTTTCAAGGTCCCCTAAGTCCAAAAAGTGGTTTTTGGGTATTGGTCTGTGTGTGTGTGTGTGTGTGTGTGTGTGTGTGTGTGTGTTGTGTGTGTGTGTGTTGTGTGTGTGTGTGTGTGTGTGTGTGTGTGTGTGTGTGTTGTGTGTGTGTGTGTGTGTGTGTGTGTGTGTGTGTGGTGTGTGTGTGTGTGTGTGTGTGTGTGTGGTGTGTGTGTGTGTGTTGTGTGTGTGTGTGTGTGTGTGTGGTGTGTGTGTGTGTGTGTGTGTGTGTGTGTGTGTTGTGTGTGGTGTGTGTGTGTGTGTGTGGTGTGTGTGTGTGTGTGTGTGTGTGTGTGTGTGTGTATGAGTGTATGTGTGTATGAGTGTATGTGCGTCTGTGTACATCTCATCTCCCAATTAACGGAATGACTTGAAAATTTCGAACTTAAGGTCCTTACAATATAAGGATCCGACACGAACAATTTCGATCAAATGCAATTCAAGATGGCGGCTAAAATGGCGAAAATGTTGTCAAAAACAGGGTTTTTCGCGATTTTCTCGAAAACGGCTCCAACGATTTTGATTAAATTCATACCTGGAATAGTCATTGATGAGCTCTATCAACTGTCACAAGTCTCATATCTGTAAAAATTCCAGGAGCTCCGCCCCATCTATGCAAAGTTTGATTTTAGATTCTCAAGTATCATGCTTCAGATACAATTTAAACAAAAAATTCCAAGTGGAAAAGATTAAACATGAAAATCTCTACAATTAATGTCCATTAACGTTTTCACTTAGAATTGAAAATAAGCTCGAAATTCGAGAAAATGTTATTATTTTTCAATTGCAAACTGTTGGCAACTGTTGATTCTATTGAATCATTCACTATGAAGAAATAGCAGACTTCGTGTGTCTCCAGTGTTATTGTCTTGTCACCAGCTGTCTTGGATCTTTGAATAGTAGATTTTTATGCGCGGGAACACTTCTAGCGTCAGGTGATCAATTTTCATAACGACAAGGAAAGTTGTGTGAGTGCGCCACACCAATTTTTTTTCCTTTCTATCAACTCTTCGATCCTAATTCTTGCTCCTCTTCCAACATCTCCCATCTTTTACATCGTAACTTTTTATAATATTTTCCATACTTATCATAATATTTTTCCTCCACCTACTGTCTAAAGTACTTACTTTACTCCCTGAAACATAATACTAAAGTGTCACTTTTTCGCTCTCGGTAGTAAAAAACAGAAAAACTCCCTAGGGAGGAAAAGTGACTCCATTAAATAACATGGGAAGCATCTCTATTTTAAAAACTTACATGGTAATAGGTTAGAAGGTCTAAGCTCAGTTGAGAAAGCGTAATAGAGGTGTCTGTCATTGAGTCAACTGAATTCAATACCACAACCAGAAATTTGATCAACTCATGAAATATATGTTTGTATGATATTATATTCTTAATATTAGTAGACGATAAAAATTTATACAATTTTTAAAATATTTTATTCTATTCAAAATACCAGCCAAAAAATATTTTTGCTGAAACCTTTTTTCGACTTCTCCCGCACGTGCACTCACACAGAACTACAGCAAGATTCATTTCAAACTGGCAGATGTCTCCATTAAATAACTTATGAACTTCCCATTCAACTAATACTGACAGTGTAAACTTGTGAAACTATAGCAATTGGCTAGATCTGAGGCACACTCACTGTTATCATTTACGAAAGATCTGTTTACTTTGCTTTTTCTGTTTCTTCCTCTTCTTTTTCTCCTTCTTCTTCATCATCATCATCATCATCATCATCATCTTCTTCTTCTTTTTCTTCTTCTTCTTCTTCTTCTTCTCTTCTTCTTCTTCTTCTTCTTTTTCTTCTTCTTCTCCTCCTCCTTCGTCTTCTGATATCCTGTTTATCTTAGTGTTGGTGTTCTCTATCTCTTGTGCTCTCTGTTAGCTGCTTGCCGTGTGCTGCGATTTCTCTATCAGTGCTCCACTTGAAAGGCTTCTGTGTCGTATTTATCGAGAAATAGATAGCGCTGTGACTGTGCTGCATTCTACTCTCAGATTCTATCATTTTCGATTCAGTTTTTTCACACTCGAGGTCTTCAACCTCCTGGCAAAGTCTTAATATACGTTCTTCACTCTTTTCTTCTGTTCTTTCTAGTATCCTAGTATCTTCCTATCATGCTACTTTTCTTCATTGTCGTACTCTATTACTTTCCTTGCCCTATTACCATAGATAAGGAAAGCATTGCTTTCCGAAAAAAATTAAGGTACCCCAATTTCTAAATTTCTATACGTTTCAAGGTCCCCTAAGTCCAAAAAGTGGTTTTTGGGTATTGGTCTGTGTGTGTGTGTGGTGTGTGTGTGTGTGTTGTGTGTGTGTGTGTGTGTGTGTGTGTGTGTGTGTGTGTGTGTGTGTGTGGTGTGTGTGTGTGTGTGTGTGTGTGTGTGTGTGTGTGTGTGTGTGTGTGTGGTGTGTGTGTGTGTGTGTGTGTGTGTGTGTGTGTGTGTGTGTGTGTGTGGTGTGTGTGTGTGTGTGTGTGTGGTGTGTGTGTGTGTGTGTGTGTGTGTGTGGTGTGTGTGTGTGTGTGTGTGTGTGTGTGTGTGTGTGTGTGTGTGTGTGTGTGTGTGTGGTGTGTGTGTGTGTGTATGAGTGTATGTGCGTCTGTGTACATCTCATCTCCCAATTAACGGAATGACTTGAAATTTGGAACTTAAGGTCCTTACAATATAAGGATCCGACACGAACAATTTCGATCAAATGCAATTCAAGATGGCGGCTAAAATGGCGAAAATGTTGTCAAAAACAGGGTTTTTCGCGATTTTCTCGAAAACGGCTCCAACGATTTTGATTAAATTCATACCTGGAATAGTCATTGATGAGCTCTATCAACTGCCACAAGTCACATATCTGTAAAAATTCCAGGAGCTCCGCCCCATCTATGAATAGTAGATTTTTATGCGCGGGAACACTTACTAGCGTCAGGTGATCAATTTTCATAACGACAAGGAAAGTTGTGTGAGTGCGCCACACCAATTTTTTTTCCTTTCTATCAACTTTTCGATCCTAATTCTTACTCCTCTTCCAACATCTCCCATCTTTTACATCGTAACTTTTTATAATATTTTCCATACAAATCATAATATTTTTCCTGAAACTGTAGGTCCATTCATCTCTCATCATTCGTCATCATCCTCATTAGCCACTCACAAGCCTACAGCACATGTGATCATCACACTCAGCAAAAACAATTTAACCATATTTTTCTCGTTCCTCTCATAATTACTTCGATTTTTTCATGTTTAATTATATCATCAGGCTTTTCGTCCATACTAATATCTCCTCTTCCATTCTTCTATGTTCATCTGTTCGAATTTCTTCTCCCTGATTTTCTCCATCTTCTCATCTCCCAAATAACGGAATGACTTGAAATTTGGAACTTAAGTTTAAATTCATACCTGGAATAGTCATTGATGAGCTCTATCAATTGCCACAAGTCCCATATCTGTAAAAATTTCAGGAGCTCCGCCCAATCTATGCAAAGTTGGATTTCAGATTCCCAATTATCAGGCTTCAGATACAATGTAAACAAAAAAATTCGAGTGGAGAAGATTGAGCATAAAAATCTCTACAAATTATGTTGAGTAACATTTTCACCTAAAATTGAAATTAAGCTCGAAATTCGAGAAAATGTTATTATTTTTCAATTGCAAACTGTTGGCAACTGTTGATTCTATTGAATCATTCACTAATGGTGATGTTGCTGATGATGATGATGAAGAAGAAGAAGAAGAAGAAGAAGAAGAAGAAGAAGAAGAAAATGATAATAATATTGATTATGATGATTCTGATGGTGATAATGATAATGATGATAGCGATTAGAGAGCTCACCTCCTCCTCCCCAACAACCCATCACACCCCATCAACCATCTCTCACACTATCTCCTATTCTTCTCATTTTATCAGTGTTTTTCAACTCCAAGAAGAAGAAGAAGAAGAAGAAGAAGAAGAAGAAGAAGAAGATGATGATGATGATGATGATGATGATGATGATGATGATGATGATGATGATAATGACAATGATAATGATGGCGACTCTCTTTCGCTATAAAAGTTGAGATAGAAAAAAAAGTAGTGAGCAAATGATAGGAGTTGAAGAACACTGATAAAATGAGAAGAATAGAAGATAGTGTAAGAGATGGATGATGGGGTGTGATGGGTGTTTGGGGGGGGGGAGAGCTCTCTAATCGACTCGGTGCGATGACATTTGCCGCCCCGCAGTGCTGCCACTACAACAGACAAGAAAAATCGACGAAAAGGCGCGAATTGTGCGGAACACGCGTGCCTATTACACTCCATTTACAAGATGGACGGACGGACACTAGCTACATTTCACCTCAACCATCAATGCATTTTCTTTTCTTCTTCTTTCCCACTCTTTCTCCTTCTTCTTCTTCTTGTTTCACCTCGTCATCATCTCCCTCTTCTCCTTCTTTTACAGTTCTCCTTCACTCCACCGTCTCCTCACATTCACTTTACCTCACCCTTAATGCATTCTCTTCTCTTCTTCTTTTCACTCTTTCTCCTTGCTGTCCTTCTTTCTTCTTCTCGTTTTTCCTCCTCATCATCTCCTTCTATTCCCTTCTTTTCCCTTCTTTTACAGTTCTCTCTCACTCCTCCGTCTCCTCATATTCACTTCACCTCACCCGTTAATGCATTTCACTTTTCTTCTTCTTCTTCTTCTTCTTCTTCTTCTTCTTCTTCTTCTTCTTCTTCTTCTTCTTCTTCTTCTTCTTCTTCTTCTTCTTCTTCTTCTTCTTCTTCTTCTTCTTCTTCTTCTCTTCTTCTTCTTCTTCTTCTTCTTCTTCTTCTTCTTCTTCTTCTTCTTCTTCTTCTTTTTCTTCTTCTTCTTCTTCTTCTTCTTCTCTTCTTCTTCTTCTTCTCTTCTTCTTCTTCTTCTTCTTCTTCTTCTTCTTCTTCTCTTCTTCTTTTCACTCTTTCTCCTTCTTCTTCTTCTTTTTCTTCTTCTTCTTTTTCTTCTTCTTCTTTTTCTTCTTCTTCTTCTCTTCTTCTTTTCACTCTTTCTCCTTCTTCTTCTTCTTCTTCTTCTTCTTCTTCTTCTTCTTCTCTTCTTCTTCTTCTCTTCTTCTTTTCACTCTTTCTCCTTGCTGTCCTTCTTCTTCTTCTTCTTCTTCTTCTTTTTCTTCTTCTCTTACTCTCCATTCTCTGTCTCCTCCGCATTATGGTCTTGTTGCTTTCTTTTCTCAATTTACTTCTTGTACTCCTCCTTTTTTCCTTCAACTTTGTCTAGCATTCTCATTGCATTTCCTCTCATTCAACCTAGGTCATGTAATTTCGTCGTATTCTCCCCCTGATAGCTCCTTCTTCCTTCCACTTCTCCTCCTCCTCCTCCCCCTCCTTCTCCTCCTCATCTTCTTTCTTGTTTTCTGCACTCCTCCTCGACCTCATTCTCTTCCGTGGAGGCTGATGAATCGACACCAATTGATGCATCAAACGTAGCTCATCAATGAACCCTTCTTGGAAATTTTGCATTTCAAGGATAATATAAAAGGAAAAAGGAGCCTCCTTCATACGGCAATATTAGAGTAAAAATCAGACTATAGAATTATTCATCATAAATCAGCTGTTTAGTGGACTATAATACTACCCGTTCAAAAACATCGAACATCTTGAAAATGTATCTCTCCATCAACGTTAGTAGACAGATGACTATTTATAATACTACCCGTTCAAAACATCGAACATCTTGAAAATGTATCTTTCCATCAACGTTGTAGACAGTTGCAGCCAGACCTGATAACAGCGCTCACACTCACATTCCGGGACGACACGTCACGGTACGATAGGACAGAAAGCTCTATATTTATTTAGGATTTTTTCTAGACATTTTAAATTGATAAATTATTTATTAATTTTCGAGAAAACATAACAACAGGTCAATGTAACTTACTGAGCGCGAGGTCTACTGTTCACAGAACTACTAGTTATGATTCTGATGGTGATAATGATAATGATGATAGCGATTAGAGAGCTCTCCCCCAAACACCCATCACACCCCATCAACCATCTCTCACACTATCTCCTATTCTTCTCATTTTATCAGTGTTTTTCAATTCCAAGAAGAAGAAGAAGAAGAAGAAGAAGAGAAGAAGAAGAAGAAGAAGAAGAAGAAGAAGATGATGATGATGATGATGATGATGATGATGATGATGATGATGATGAGATGATGATGATGATAATGATAATGATAATGATGGCGACTATCTTACTCTATAAAAGAGTGTAGATAGAAAAAGTAGTGAGCAAATGATAGGAGTTGAAGAACACTGATAACATGAGAAGAATAGAAGATAGTATAAGAGATGGATGATGGGGTGTGATGGGTGTTTGGGAGGGGGGGCTGCTCTCTAATCGACTCGCTGCGATGACATTTGCCGCCCCGCAGTGCTGCCACTACAACAGACAAGAAAAATCGACGAAAAGGCGCGAATTGTGTGGAACACGCGTGCCTATTACACTCCATTTACAAGATGGACGGACGGACACTAGCTACATTTCACCTCAACCATCAATGCATTTTCTTTTCTTCTTCTTGCCCACTCTTTCTCCTTCTTCTTCTTCTTGTTTCACCTCGTCATCATCTCCCTCTTCTCCTTCTTTTACAGTTCTCCTTCACTCCACCGTCTCCTCACATTCACTTTACCTCACCCGTTAATGCATTCTCTTCTCTTCTTCTTTTCACTCTTTCTCCTTGCTGTCCTTCTTTCTTTTTCTCGTTTTTCCTCCTCATCATCTCCTTCTATTCCCTTCTATTTCCTTCTTTTACAGTTCTCTCTCACTCCTCCGTCTCCTCATATTCACTTCTTCTTCTTCTTCTTCTTCTTCTTCTTCTTCTTCTTCTTCTTCTTCTTCTTCTTCTTCTTCTTTTCTTCTTCTTGCCCACTCTTTCTCCTTCTTCTTCTTCTTGTTTCACCTCGTCATCATCTCCCTCTTCTCCTTCTTTTACAGTTCTCCTTCACTCCACCGTCTCCTCACATTCACTTTACCTCACCCGTTAATGCATTCTCTTCTCTTCTTCTTTTCACTCTTTCTCCTTGCTGTCCTTCTTCTTCTTCTCGTTTTCCTCCTCATCATCTCCTTCTATTCCCTTCTATTTCCTTCTTTTACAGTTCTCTCTCACTCCTCCGTCTCCTCATATTCACTTCACCTCACCCGTTAATGCATTCTCTTCTCTTCTTCTTCTTCTCTTCTTCTTCTTCTTCTTCTTCTTCTTCTTCTTCTTCTTCTTCTCTTCTTCTTCTTCTTCTTCTTCTTCTTCTTCTTCTTCTTCTTCTTCTTCTTCTTCTTCTTTTCTTCTTCTTCTTCTTCTTCTTTTTCTTTTCTTCTTCTTCTTCTTCTCTCTTCTTCTTCTTCTTCTTCTTCTTCTCTCTTCTTCTTCTTCTTCTTCTTCTTCTTCTTCTTCTTCTTTTCTTCTTCTTCTTTTTCTTCTTCTTCTCTCTTCTTCTTCTTCTTCTTCTTTTCTTCTTCTTGCCCACTCTTTCTCCTTCTTCTTCTTCTTCTTCTCTCTTCTTCTTCTTCTTTTTCTCCTCCTCCTCCTCCTCCTCCTCATCCTTCTCCTCCCCCTCCGCCTCATCCTCGGTAAACAACATCATCATCTCATTCTTTTTCCTCTGTTTCTCTCTTTTTTCTCATTTTATCCCTTTTTTATTTTCTTCCTTCTACTTCTCCCTCTTTTCCTTCTCCTTCTCCTCTCCGCCTCCTCTGAATCTTCCTCTGCCTGCTATTCCTCCTTCTTCTCCCTCATCATCTCCTTCTCACCCTCCTCCTCCATCCCCGTCCCTACCTCCTACTCCTCCCGCTCCCTCTCTCCATTACTTCCTCCTTCTCCTCCTTTCTAACCGTCTTATCTATCTTCGTCTCGGCCTCCTACACCTCCTCCTCGTCCTCCTCCTCCTCCACCACCTCTTCGTCCTCCTACTCCTTCTCCTCCTTCCACCCCATTATCTTCTTTCACTGCTCCTCTTTCTTCTCCATCTGCTCCATTTCCGTCCCCGCCTCCTACTCCTTCTCTTCCTCCTCATTCTACACCTCCTTCTCCGTTGTATCCATCTCCATCTGCTGCCCCTACTGCTATTCCGTTATCCAATATCTTTACAGCTCTTGCTTTCTCAGTGTTCTTCTCCTTATCATCTTCACGTAGTGAAAGAGCCTGATATATTGACAGCCATTGGCTGAGCGTTGCGTTGCGGACGAGTGAATTCGATGAATGGACGGACATTCACGGCGATGAATCGGATGAATAAGTGACGGTAGATCGATGAACGGCGCCTTCAAAAGAAAGGAGAGAAAGTACACAATTAGAGGTCTCAGATAAGAGAATCAATGTCACCATAGAACAGCGTTACAGAGAGCATAGATCAGAGCTTTTCAAAGCTTGCTAACAAAATAAAATCCCTATTTCAATCTTCAAGCTCATAGTGGAGAAATGTAGTGAGTGATTCATGAGAACTTACGGAGATGAAGGTTTGAGGTAGAAAAACTTTTGGACAAATTCATAGACAATTCCCATCTTAATGATGAAGTAATGATGAATATTTTATTCACCTCATTGAACTTACGGTACCATTTGTTCATCAACGTCGTCATCATCATCATCATCATCTTAGGGCCAAGCCACACGAAGCGTTTTTTGGGGCGTTTTCATACCTGTCGGCAGGGCGTGCTCTCCGATTGACTGATTATCAGCTGATCCCCGATCTCCAACCCACAAAAAATCTCAACACAAAAATATTGGTTGACTTTTAGTATGAAAGCTGAAAGATTATCATTCATTTTATTCTCACTTACATTTGATTAGAAAGATGACAACCGATTTCTCAGCCAAAAATATTCTTACTTTTCAATGTTTTAGAATGAGTCCAAATAAAATGGTAATGTTTATTTTCAAAGTTTTCAGTTTGCACATATTGTAACCAGTCATAGTAACTTAACATACTGAAAAATGCAATTCGAACATAGAAAATTGATATCAGTTACACATACTTTAACCATCTCATAAAAAATACTAGATTTCCAATTTCATCCTCCGAACATTTATAAAATTGATATCAGATCACTTTTACTCCATCCATTCTAGCAAAAATACTAGATTTTCAATTTCATCCTCCGAACATTTATAAAATTGATATCAGATCACTTTTACTCCATCCATTCTAGCAAAAATACTAGATTTCCAATTTCATTCTCCGTACATATAAAATTGATATCAGATCACACATACTCCATCCATTTCAGTGGCAAAAATACTAGATTTCCAATTTAACGGCTGAATAAATGCCATATAATAGCCGCTAAGTTATCTACACTCGACCCCTTATCATCGCCGCAATTTCAAATTTGCCGCTCAAAAAACATTGGGCAAACAGTCGTCTTGCGTTGACCTCGTAAATAATACCGACTGTGTGTACCCGCCGTGTTTCCATTGCGCCACAAGTACATACAACCAGATTCACTTTCAACTGTCAGCACTTCTCATAAATAACAGCAACGTTTTTCCGTAGCAACCAACACTGACAGCTTAATGTGAATCTCACTATAGGGCCAATGCACACTGGCTGTCAGTGTTCCTCATAAACTGCTTCAATGTTTGTCGTAGCAACCAACACTGACTGTTTAATATGACTCTCACGATAGGCCCAGTGCACATCTGCTGTCAGTATTCCTTACAAACCACATCAATGTTTCCCATAACAACCAACGCTGACAGATCGAAGTGGATCTGACTATAGGCCCAGTGCACACTAGCTGACCTTTTTAGGCGGCTTGTTTGGCCACTGCACACTGTACATTGGCAGAGTGTACACTGTGTTCAAATTCAACACACAACCGGCGGGCGCCCCTGTTGTAAATTAGATGGCAACGCATTTATAAGCTGTTCTATTTGTACGTATGTTGGTTACTTGAAAAGCGCCTGTTTCCTATGCTGTGTAACAATGAGAGTAGTCTCACTTTACCCAACCACCCCCTACCCATCTCGCGATACCCCCCCCCCACCTTCCCCCTTGAGCATCTTTTTACTGTTCCGCACGGCTTGAATTAATAATCCAGATTAGGCCTTGGCTTATTTACACTGGCCGACTCTCTCAGTCGAGATGTTGGGGCTCTAGTGCGTTCTATGTATGTATGTATATTTGTGTGTATATAGAGCCGGCTAAATTATTTATAGACAGGCAGGTATTGTTGTTTTTGCACGAGCTGGATAACTACTGTGATGTAGGCCCACTCTACTACAAGAAGCAGCCTGTTGTACCTTGCTGTGTGGGTGGACGTTTTCGAAATAGAAGTGTTTATGGAGAAGAGAGTTTTCGATGTTGTCTCCAAATCGTGTAAGAAGTTATTGGTTTTTCTATAACGGTAACAGTAACTTGTGGAATATCATGGAAGAAGTTATCGGTTCTTCTTTAATGGTGAGGGTTCTATAAAGGTGCGTACAGACTTTCGCTCTGCTCCGCAACCGAACGTCACTCGAGCAGAGCGATTGATGATCGACCGGGGAGCAAGAGTGGAACGCGAGAAGAACTAACATCTTCCGTAACGTTCATGATAGGTGTGACTGCAGAGCGGTGGCGGAGCGACTGCGGTGCGATGGAGGAACGAGAGCGGTACGAGGGCGGAGCGTGCTCGGTGCGGGTTGGAGGCGCGTATATGTGTACGCAGCTTAACAGCTACACACACACATCAATTTTGTTCGTACGAATTTTTGCCGTCCTTATAAATTCTATTCGATTATTAGTCCAGGCAATGAATGCTCAAAAAAGGGTATAGAAGGAAAAGTTTGGTAGACAATTTTTGACCAAGCAGTTCTGCTTAGGGTAGTAAGGAGGTAAACATATCAAAAGTCCCCACCCCTACCCCTTGTGATAATGGGGTGGGGGTGGTTCAAAGGGTGGTTTTGGTTTCTCGCATATAACTCGAAAATTATGCATTTTACAGACATGACTATTCTGTAAGAAATTAAAGCTTGCATAATTTCCAACAATATTGATCTAACAACTTTTTCTATATCTTTTTCACTTTTCGAGATATCCGCTCTGAAAGATGTGACATTTTTGGAAGGAAAACTTGGAATAGAGGAAAAATACATGAAATTGAAGATAATTTAATGCTCTTCAAACTACAATGAGCATTAATTTTTACAATGCACTGTTGGAGAGTTATAAGCCCTGAAAGAACAAAACAATGGATAAAAAACCTGTTATTTCGACAATTCCACACTTTCAAGAACGGATATCTCGAAAACTGTTGGAAATATCACAAAACTTTATTGAACAAAAATTGTAGAGAATTTATCAAACTTGATTTTTGAGCATTTGTATATGATAGTTATGATGGTTGAACGCATTGTTGCCAAGATATAATCGTAGGAGCAAAAATTAAAAATGCAACATTTAAACCAACCTCATCCCTTCAGCTCATGGGGTAGGGATGTGGACTTTTGATATGTTCACCCCCTAACTGGTCCCAACAAAGCTGCATAGTCAAAAATTGTGCTGAAAACACTTCCTCCAAATTCCTTTGTCAATTGGTCTATTGTTGCAAAACTGAAGATTTCACACTCGACACTGAAGTTGCTGCAACAGTAGTAGGGAAATGCGTAAAAGTGTAAAATTATACATTAAATTGAAGAGAATTTGATGCTCTATAGGCTCAAAATCAGCATAGATTTTTTTCATCGATATTTAGGAAGTTATAAGAGCAAAAATGGTAGAAAATTGGAAGCAAACTCAATTTTCAAAACATGTCACATTTTTAGGAGCGGATATCTCGAGAACTATAGGAGATACAGAAAAAGTTGTAAAATGAATATTGTAGGAATTTTTGTAATCTTCAATTTTGTATAGACCAATCATGTCCGTAAGATAAATAGTTTTCGAGTTATATGCGAGAAACCGAAAAAATGGTATTGTTGAACCACCCCCACCCCCTTAGCACAGGTAGTAGGGGTGGGGACTTTTGATATGTTTACCTCCTCACTACCCTAAACAGAAATGCGGGGTCAAAAATTGTCTTCCGAACTTTTCCCTCTATAACTCTTCCTTGACTGGACTACATACAGATGATGTTGTCAAGTTCCGTTTAATCTAATAGAATTCATAAGGACGGAAAAATATCGTAGGAACAAAAGTCGATGTGTGTGTAGCTTAACAGTATTTTATGGAATATCATGGAAGAAGTTATCGGTTCTTCTTTGACAGTAATAGTATCTTTTAGAATATCATGGAAGAAGTTACCGGTTCTTCTATAACGGTAACAGTATGTTTTGGAGTACTGTAACCCAAGGTACCTAGAATACATTCTGTAAATACCTGTATTCTGGGTACATTGCTGTAACCTGTAACTGATGAACCCCCCGGTTGGAGAACTCCCTCAAAATGCCGCTGATATTCTGCCAGTTGTTCTATCAGAATGTGTTGTTGGAATATCAACAATTTTCCATTCTACTCTCAACTGATTTCCCCGTGTCTTGATTATTGTTTCTATCTATAGTCTAGGCCCACATTATATAAGGTGATATTGCACGTATACTTTCTGGCCTCAAGCAGAATAAGGAGTTGGTCAATCCTATTGTCCAACGAACTCAATCTGTAGGCTACAATTAATGGTTCAAAGAATATTAGTTGAAAATTCAAAGTTGATTGATGGAAGCGTTTGAAAGTTATCGTCGAACATACGAACTCACAAACGAACGACTCGAGCCATAATCAAAAGTAGGAACTCGCTTTGATCGTTCTAAATATATCCGTAAGACGTTTGCTGGTGGAGTTTTTATTATACAAGTGATGATTGGGAGAGAGAAAGATTAGGAAAACGCTTCTCTCAGTTATGTCGATTAATAAGAATGTTTGAAATTAGGTTAGATTCAATTTAGAGTTCAACATTTTCAGTCTAAAAAAGTACTAAAAATTGAAAGTTTTATAAAATTTCATCATGTCAAATTCCTCATGTCATGTCCAGTTCCATGAGTTATAATGGGATTATTCCCACTCAGCCCGGCCGAGTATGAATAGTACCATTGTAATTCAGTGTAATATATTATTTAATGGTACCGAACATGTTTATTGTACTCTGATACTGATTTTAAGGAATTAGCCTTTATAGTCTACAAACAACTTTTCACCTGATACAATCTCTTGATTGGTCATGTGAAAGATGAAGTAAGATTCTACGATACCTACCCATGGACTAGGCTTATATAGTAATTGACAGAATGAGCATATTAATCACAAAAACTTAAATATTACAAATTATTATATTAGAATTTAATGGAATATTAATAAATGTCATCACATATTATGCTATCTTTTTCAACTATGATTTATCAATCTAGATGCATAGTGGTGAGATTGAACCATCTTATGGTGTTGATGTTACACCCACAAGAACATTCCAATCCTCTGATGAATTCCGAGTAAGAAAGGCTTTAGAATGTTTCAGCCTTCTCACATGCATGTGGGTTTGTAACCTAAGGGAAAGGAATTCAGTCAGGGTGGCTGTGATTGCTACTCTCTGGGGGAGAGGAAGGGATAGGGATTCAAGAGAAAAAGAGTGGGAATCTTAGGGAAAACGTAGGGAAATTCAGGGGTAGAAGTGAGAGGAAACTAGAGGGGAAGGTGGAGGAAATGTAGAGGAGGAGAGGAAATCCTGATATGGGGAAGGAAATCCGGAGGATAAGGGTTGAAGAAGGGGAGGGAATCAAGAAGTACAGGGGAGAAATCGGAGACAAATTCGCACAAATTCCAGGAATACCATTCACACGACTAAAAGAGATTCTACACCTAAAAGCCTTGTGACTACTGTGTAAAAGTAAAAATTTCAATTCCAAGCTAACCTCAGAATGAGAGTGCTGGATGACAGTGTCAGTATTGGTTGAATGAGAAGCATTGATGTTAATTTATAAGGGATGCTGACAGCTTGAAGTGAATCTGACCATAGAAGTCATTGCTCTGTGGGAGGCTGAATGGGGTTATTTCTTTGGGTCCTCTGCTGCAGGTCGAGTCAGAGAGTAGATTTGAAAAGATAGTGGTTTTCCATTTGATCATCACTTTGATGTCAATATGTAGAGTAGGTTGTATCTTGTATGAGACTTTACTCTTTTAATTTAAATCAATTTGATAATAATATTAGTTATTAATCTCAATTATTTTTTGGAGAAAAATGTTCATGATAGTGGGATACATGTTATGAAGTCAATGGAAATGATAAGGAGGCAATATTGCCAATTTTCTTGAATGAAAAAGACTAAGAAATTGTCAAAAAACCACTGATTTATTGATAATTAGAAAGACCGGTTTCGGTTATTACACCATTGTCAATCTCTGATAAACAGAGTGTTTCAAACACAGTGGTTTTTTTGACAATTTCTTAGTCTTTTTTTCATTTAATATGAATAATTACCACAATATCAACTTTTCAACTACACAAAAGTTGCCAATTTTCCTTTTCCATCGCCTTCCATAGCTGTGTTTCAAGCTATCCCACTGAATCTGATCTCATATCAATTCAAAATCTCATTCATTTTTGTCAATAATTTTTTCAATTCTATCTCAAATATATTTTATTCCTCAAATTTTTTTTCTCAAGATTCAATAACAAATTTGCATTGATCAAATGGAATATTTTGGTAATTCATCATATTTCTTCAGGAGCTACAAACAATTTTGCATCGGTTTTAGGAACTCGAACTAATTTTTTTTCAAAAAAAAGAGTCACTATTGATGTTGTATAACAGTTTCTGTCAGCTTAATGATGTGGCCTGTGTGCTGGCCATGAAACCACGGTCCTAAACGATGAATAAATGTAGAGGACTCAAAATTTGTGGAACAACGTTTTTGTAGATTGCAATGTTTTAAATGCTTTAAAAATCTCATATTTATTCATTTATTCACGTACTGACAGTATTTTATTGTATATTTTGTACATTTTTCTCCAGCAAATCTAATTAGTTTTGTTTCGTGGGTGTGTAGCCATGAAACCATGGTCCTAAACCATAAATAAATGTAGAAGGGCCAAATGTGTGTGTTTTCACTCCAATTATTTTCTTTTGACAATGTTTTTGTGCAATGTAATGTTTCAAAATGCTTGAACAATGCAATATTCATTAATTTATCCATTCATTCACTTACTGACAGTATTAAATTGTATTTTATTATGTTTTTCCCCTAGCAATCCAATAAATAATTTGTTTTCGTGTTGCAGGTGGTGGGCGTGTCTAGCGATGGAGGGGAGTGGCTGGGTGGTGATGGTGGGGGTGTTGTTGGGCCTGGTTGGGTGTGCCTCGCTGGGCGTGGCCGAAGATTGGTCCAACTGCCCTTCGGTTTGTCGCTGCAAGTGGGTGTCAGGCAAGAAGGTGGCCGAATGCACGCAGGCTGGCCTCTCGGCGGTGCCAGATCGACTCTCCACCGAGATTCAGAGCATCGATCTGTCAGGTATTGTATTACGTCTGCACGTATCTTATTGTCTCAACTCCGCCCACATCTCTTGTAATGTTATAAAGTGCCAATAAAAGACATTTAGGGCCGGTTTCCGAGCTCGGGATTTAGCTAAGTTCTAGACTTTAAACAGCTGGAGTCAGAAAATTGGGCATAGTCGCAGTTTTTTTTATGACAGTAGTCACAGTATTTATTTTCACATTTCTATAATTGGAAACGTTTTCCCTTGACGAAATTAAACATTCCTAAATAATTAAAAATAGCTGAAACTTGACACTATTTTTTCTTTGTTTTGTTTTTTGTTCAATTTTTTAGTTTTTCGAAATTTAATTCAAACGTATTGAATGAAAAAGACTAAGAAATTGTCAAAAACCACAGATTTATTGATACTTAGAAAGACCGGTTTCGGTTATTACACCATTGTCAATCTCTGATAAACTCAGTTTATCTATGTATCAATCAATCTGTGGTTTTTGATAATTTCTTAGTCTTTTTCATTCAATATGAATAATTACCACAATCTCAACTTCTCAACTACACAAAAAGTAATTCAAATGTGACTATGTCAATGACTACCATTACGCCCCGTTTTGGAAAACCAATTTTCTGACTCCAGCTGTTTAAGTCTTGAACCCAGCCAAATCCCGAGCTCGGAAACCGGCCCTTATCTGTCTTTCAGTAGTTTTGGGATGAGGTAGCTGGGAGGTCTACAACTTTCAAACTGACTAGTGTAATTATGAATTAGGTTCCAATACATACAAGTTAAGAGTTTAATTGTGAATTAGGTTCTTGAGTTGGTGGTTGTAATCCATCCTAACCTAAAAAATGTATAATCATAAAGTAGATCCTAGACCTCCATTCACATGGTTGTAATTTATCCAAACTAAAAACCATATAATCACAAAGTAGATCCTAGACCCCCATTCACATTCCCCCATCCCCACCATCCCCATAAGTAGATCCTAGACCTCCATTCATATGGTTGTAATTCATCCTAACCTAAAAACCGTATAATCACAAAGTAGATCCTAGACCCCCATTCACATTCCCCCATCCCCACCCATCCCCATAAGTAGATCCTAGACCTCCATTAACATGGTTGTAATTCATCCTACCTAAAAACCGTATAATCACAAAGTAGATCCTAGACCCCCATTCACATTCCCCCATCCCCACCCATCCCCATAAGTAGATCCTAGACCTCCATTCACATGGTTGTAATTCATCCTAACCTAAAAACCGTATAATCACAAAGTAGATCCTAGACCCCCATTCACATTCCCCCATCCCCACCACCACCCCACCATACAGCTCCAGACCATCATCCTCTAGAACATAAACACCTATGACTCCATCACGACCCACGATCCTAGATACCGATTCACCACCTTCATCCCCCACATCTGTTGATAGTGATTTATATATAGAGTTGAATACTGCATACCATACTAATACAATATTGTTCTGCATTGTTCCAGATGAGCAAAGCTGCACGATGTCAGCAAACAGCAAACTCAGTTGACGAGTTTGTTGTCCTGGAGTAGGCATTAAAATCCCGACTCACAACTCTATACTACAATAATGCATACAAGGATGAGCCTGCCAAAGATTTCCACAACTTTCTGAGCAGTCTGAAGGATAAAATTGTTCACATCATCAGTCAACAACTGCAGACACATGGAGCAATGAAGTTCAATCTAGTATTGGAGGCAACATATTTCCGCAGCACCCTTGATAAGACCTTCTTCAAACAAGAAACATGGACCTTCTTCAATAAACATGGACCAGCAATGTTTCAATTGGGCCATCCTCGCCAAACATGTACAAGGCAGTAATCCTCAACGAGTCAATGAGCGATACCATCAATTGGAGGAGAGATACAACTTTTCAGGCATTGGATTTCCCACTACCATCAACCAAATCGATATATTTGAGAAAGATAATCCAGAGGTATCAGTTAATATTTATGGTGTGGATGAGAAGAACGTTATATTTCCAAGAAGAGTTGGAAATGCAATGAAGGCAGATCACTTTGATCTTCTCCTCCTCTGTGAGAGTAGGGATGATGATGAAAACAGCACCCTTGAGGATGACAATGAACATAAATCAAATAGCCACTACTGCTACATTAAAAATTTTGAAAGACTTGTAAGATCCCAACTCACAAAACATCAGCATAAAATTATCATCTGCAGACGATGTTTCACCCATTACACCCAGGATATAGATGGAGAACGTAGGATGGTGAGCATGAGGAGTATCGTGCTAGCAATAATACAGCAAGATTCATCATGCCACAGGTTGGAAAAGATGGTAACCTCCAACCTTGAAGTTTGAGAAACATGTGCAAAAGTATAGAGTACCTGTTGTAGCATACGCCGATTTTGAGTGCATCCTGGAGAAAATGATGAGGACAATGAACAATGGATTGGTGAAGTACAAAGTTATCCAGTATCGGGTAATGTGTTACTGCTTATACTTTGTGTGGGACCCATATTTGGAAGATTCTGGCTGACAATCACTAACCTAATCCCTCAGGAGCCGATTGTCTACAGGGGTGATGACGTGACCCGCCGAAATTTCATGAAGACCTCACCATGTATGCAAAAGATTTAGATGAGGCAATTGACTGCAGGAATATCAAGTTGCTCCCACTAACCAAAAGGAGAGAAAGAACGACATAATGCAGCTGATTTCTGTGAGGCCTGCAATGAATGGTTCAATAAAGATAAGGGTATGACCATTGTCATATAATGGTATCTACCGGAATGCATTATGCGTAAATGCAACCTGCAGCATGAGAGCGACAATTCATACCAGGTTTCTCCACAACTCTTCACAACTTAGATACACACTCATTATTCCAGAGCTGGGTAGAGATAAGGATCGGCTGTGTCATCCCAAATTCATCGGAAAAGTATATATCATATCACCAAACAAATATCTCCAAAATGCACCTTCGATTTATCGATACATTCCGGTTTACGCCTGATAGTTAGACAATCTGGTCACCAACCTAGTCAAATCAGCATCAAATCCAGAAGACTTGTCCAAAGTGCTGCCACATACTGCCAAGTGTTTGGAAACAAATTGAGCCTTGTCTCAGGAAAGGAGTGTTTCCATACGACTACTGCGATTCATGGCAGAAACTCGAAGAAAATTGCTACCACCCAAAGAGGCATTTTTCAGCAAGCTGGTTGATAGGAGTGTTAGCAGTGATGATTATGAACATGCTCAAACTGTGTGGAACCAATTCAGTTGTAGAACTCTGGGAGAATACAGTGACCTATACTTGAAAACAGATGTTCTCCTGTTGGCTGATGTCTTTGAGAGCTTCTGCGATGTATGCATGAAGACTTATGATTTGGATTGTGCTCACTACTTTACATCTCCAGGCTTTTCCTTTGATGTCATGCTGAAATATACTAAAGTCGAGCTTGAGCTCCTTACTGACTATGACATGTACATGTTTATTGAGCGAGGTATCAGAGGAGGAATAACAAATCGTATACACCGTCATGCTGTAGCCAACAATGCCTACACAGGAGCGCCTATTGACCCCGAGAAGCCTACATCATATCTCCTGTACACAGATGCGAACCAACCTGTACGGCTGGGCAATGTGCAACCACTTCCATGCCGGAAATTCCAGTGGATGGAGAAAGATGAGTTGGAGGGGGTGAGCAGAGGTATTGAGGGTGTTGGAGATGTTCAAAAGATGGCTACATCTTGGAGGTAGACATTGAGTACCCTTCCGAATTGCATGATGAGCACAACGACTTCCCATTCCTAGCAGAGAACAAAAAAACTCTTAAATCTAATCATGTACAACTCATGACAGCTCTAAGCAACCGTGAACGATATGTATGTCATTACCGCATCCTAAAACAGGCAGTACAACATGGATTGAAAATCACTAAAGTTCATCGAGGTGTAAGGTTTGAGCAGGAGGACTTCCTAGCACCCTACATCATGCTAAACACCAGACTTCGACAACAGTCAAAGAACAAGTTTGAGAAAAATTTCTTCAAACTCATGAACAACGCAGTTTTTGGCAAGACAATGGAGAATGTGCGAAAAAGAATGAGCATGGAGCTAGTGAATGATGAGAAGCGTTTGAAGAAACTGATTGCTCGACCAGTGTACAAGGACTGCATCATATTTGGTGAGAATATTTGCGCTGTTACAATGCATAAGGAAAAAGTAAAGCTGAACAAACCTATCTACATTGGTTTGACAGTGTTGGACATAAGCAAGACCCTTATGTACCAGTTCCACTACGATGTGATGAAACCTATGTACAAAGAGAACCTACAACTGCTTTATCAGGATACTGACAGCTTATTCTACATCGTGAAAACTGAGAACCTATACAACGACATCATCAACAACCAACAACTGAAAGATACCTTTGACACTTCAGAGTACCCTGCAGACACCACCATGCTACTCGGATGCAAACAAAATGGTGCTTGGCAAGTTTAAAGATGAATATGCTGGCCGAGCGCCACTTGAGTATGTAGGCTTATGATCGAAGCTATATGCCTGTAGGTGTTACAATAGTGATCCAAATCAGCTGACAAGTGGATTGATAAAGAAAGCTAAAGGAGTGAGGAGACCAATACTTGGGCGAGAACTCTCAAAAATGCATCCAGATGCTGAACATTACATAGGCTTCCAAGACTATCTAGATTGTCTATATGGTGATGAGGATTCTATAGAGAACAAGTGATGTTTGGCACTAGGAAACATCAGATCATGACCCAAGTCATGAGAAAGAAGGCACTGAGCAAAGCTGATGAGAAGAGGTATATTCTAGATGATGGAATTACAACTCTTGCACATGGACATTACAAGATCCCCACTCTAGCACACATTGATGAGGAGGATGAGGAGGAGGAGGAGGAGAGGATGAGGAGGAAGAGATGATTGATCTCCAGAAATCCCAAGGTTCAGGCAGCTAGCAGTACTACAACAGCTAAACGGACATTCTCATCACATGATGAGCTCATTGATAAAGTCAATGAGTCAGGAAGCAGTACTATCCCTGCTAAACGGTCACGTCCCTTATCAAATGATGACTATAAATAGATGGTGATGCATCCCAGTACAGCATTCTGAGAAAATTGCTTGAAAAGTGACGTCATACCACAGCCAGGAGTGTCAACAAATCCACTGCGCACATGTCTTTGCCCTACATTCACATCACAAGACTTTTTGGAAGCGGTCATCATCAGTTGAGGTCTGTGCAACCGTGCTGTAAAGAACTAGCATCAGCTACAACTAGAACTCCAGCTACTACTCCAGCTAGTATACTCCTGCTGTTACCACTACCACTGCCAACATCAGCCTGCAGTGGAGCAAGCAGATATGTGTGAGTGTGGAGACTGTCTACTAGTAACCAGCAACCAATGGATTGTACAACCATTTCTGAAGTTTGGAGATAAGGACCTACCAGAACCGTTTGGAACAGCTCAAAACTTTCTAGAGACACTAAAATCCATCTTTCATGATGCCGAAGTGTCAAGCTATACCGACCTAGGCGAGGGAGCAGCCATCTTGAAATTCTCATTCAGCAAAGGATTCTGTGAAATAAGTGATAGATTGGGTGAATTATATCACTGGATAGTTCTCGATATATTGGACTGATCTATTGAATTGTATGTAAATAATCTTATTGAATTGTATGTAATAATCTTATTATTCATATGAATGCTCAGTTTATATATATATATATAATATATATATATATATAGATATATATATATTATATATATATAATAATATATTAATGTATGTATCAATAAAAGAGAGAGTGGTGTTATTTCAAGAGAAATATGTTGTACATCTTATTCCATACACCCTTCAACTTCTAGAGTAAGCACTCTTAGACATTTCTCTAAGTACCGTCTCCATTTTGGAGGTTGGCAATCATCATGGCGATTTTTACCTTGTTCACAGCCGCTCTAAATAGGTCATTGGTTGTGCAATTAAACGCTTCCCTCAGGTTTCTCAACCAAGACATTCTCCTGCGTCCCACTGAGCGCTTACCAACTATTTTACCTTGGATTATGAGGTGCAGAATCATGTACTTGGGTCCTCTCATAATGTGTCCAAGGTAAGTCAACTTTCGTATTTTAATGTCATGCACAATATCTAGTTGCTTACCCATTCTTCTGAGAACTTCTATGTTCGTGACTCTATCTGTCCACGATATACGGAGTATCCGCCGGTAGCTCCACATTTCAAATGCTTGAAGTCTGGTCTTAAATGTCTTAGACATTTAAGGTATAGTAATACAAAGGGAAGCATCCTTCTATGATAAACTTGTCTTTATCATACCATGTAGGAAGTTCATGATGGTTGAGCTCAACAGCCTGATGCCTAATAATGCTAATTAGCAAGTTCATATATCCGTATGGATAAGATAGTATTAGCACAAGAGCTGCACAAGCAAGCTGTTGGAACTTCCCAACAAGAAAAGTTACAGTCAAAGGTCTTTATGACCTCTATCAAGCTGACCTTGTTGAGATGATACCATATGCTCACAGAACAAAGGTTATAGATACATAATTACTATTATCAATTGTCTTAGTAAGTTCGCCTTGCTGTAAGTGAACAGTGACTGATCAGTGAACTGATCAGTGACTGATCAGTGACTGAACAGTGACTGATCATAGATTACTGATCAGTTGATCAGTGACTGAACAGTGACTGATCAGACTGATCAGTGACTGTTCAGTGATTGATCAATAACTGAACAGTGACTGAACAGTGACTGATCAGTTACTGATCAGACTGATCAGTAATTGAACTGACTGACCACTGAGTGGACGACCCAATTATGCTATACAGACATGTAACAGGAGGAGTGAGGGTCATTGAGAATATGTCATGTCTGAGCATGGAGTGGGTCAGTCATTGAAAATATCTATCTTCAATACCATTTTGATCTCTAGAGCAGCATGACCATGTTGATCTAGAGTCTCTCATGGACATCTTGATCCAGTAGGTCTACCATGTACATTGATCTGGAGTGATAGGCCTCCATGCCCATATAGATGACAGCCGTGCATGAGCATCTTGAGCTAGAGTCCTTAATGCTGGCGGCCATTGGTCATGTGACAGAGGGAGGTGGAGTGGGGGTCGTTGAAATTACAATGCTTAAAGTAAAGTAAGGTGATTTTTTACCTATATGAATTAATGAAACTCTCAATCAATGGTTAACACATAAAATGAGGTTTATTTCATACATGTTTACATCATTACATGAGAGTAGTTTTAGACAGTGGATCAGCCAATGAGGGTTTATTTCTTTATTAGCATATTACAATGGTATACATTCAATATTAGCTGATTGGTGTGATGAGGGCTACTACAAAATTGAAGCCTTCTTGGCCTCGGCCGGTGGGATACCTGGCAGCGGCCAGCGGCGGCCGGACGACTGGCTGCGGCGGCGGGGCGACTGGTGGGGCGACCGGCGGTGGCCGGACGACTGGCGGCGGGGTGACTGGTAGTGGTGGGCCAGTCTACCCACTACATACAAAAAAAAAATATATATATATATATCCTCTGGTTCTGTTGATACTGACATTTAATACTTACCTTTACCGCTTGGATTGAGCTTGGAACCTCCAATTGGGAAGCTGACTTGCTACCCACACACCAAGAGGATTCATGTTTAAAGACTTAAATTATATAGAATATGATACTTCTTCCGACTGGTGACGACAGTGGGGCGACTGGTGGCGATAGTGGGACGACTGGTGGCGATAGGGGCGACTGGTGGCGATGGTGGGGCGACTAGTGGCGGTTGGATGACTGGTTGTGGTTGGATGACTGGTGTTATGGATTGAGGTCTACTTCTAATGAGCCAGCCATCGATGATAAGCAAACTCCATCCACTGAATTTCCTTTGAATTTCAACTCCTCATCCAGTAGGGTCATGCACGCTTGGTTGATGATGTCTGGAAGATTGATGATACTGAAGATGGTGTATTTGGAGTTTTGAAGGGAACATTCTGAAACTCTTCTTGTTCGAAGAAGGTCTTATCAAGGTGCGTGTGGAAATATGTTGCCTCCAATACTAGATTGAACTTCATTGCTCCATGTGCCTGCAGTTGTTGACTGATGATGTGAACAATTTTATCCTTCAGACTGCTCAGAAAGGTGTGGAAATCTTTGGCAGGTCATCCTTGTATGCATATTGTAGTATAGAGTCGTGAGTCGGGATTTGAATGCCTCCTCCAGGACAACAAACTCGTCCACTGAGTTTGCTGTTTGCTGTCATCATGCAGCTTTGCTCATCTGGAACAATGCAGAACAATATTGTATTAGTATGGTATGCAGTATTCAACTCTATATATTAAATCACTCAACAGATGTGGGGGATGAAGGTGGTGAATCAGTATCTAGGATCATGGTCTGGGATGGAGGTTCATAGGTGTTATGTTCTAGAGGATGATGGTCCGGAGCTGTATGGTGGGGTGGGGATGGGGGAATGTGAATGGGGTCTAGGATCTACTTTGTGATTATACGGTTTTTAGGTTAGGATGAATTACAACCATGTGAATGGAGGTCTAGGATCTACTTATGGGGAGAGGGTGGGGATGGGGAATGTGAATGGGGGTCTAGGATCTACTTTGTGATTATACGGTTTTTAGGTTAGGATGAATTACAACCATGTTAATGGAGGTCTAGGATCTACTTATGGGGATGGGTGGGGATGGGGAATGTGAATGGGGGTCTAGGATCTACTTTGTGATTATACGGTTTTTAGGTTAGGATGAATTACAACCATATGAATGGAGGTCTAGGATACTTATGGGGATGGGTGGGGATGGGGAATGTGAATGGGGGTCTAGGATCTACTTTGTGATTATATGGTTTTTAGGTTAGGATAAATTACAACCATGTGAATGGAGGTCTAGGATCTACTTTATGATTATACATTTTTTAGGTTAGGATGGATTACAACCACCAACTCAAAGAACCTAATTCACAATTAAACTCTTAACTTGTATGTATTGGAACCTAATTCATAATTACACTAGTCATTTTTGAATATGTCATTTACTCTATGTATTGGAACCTAATTCATAATTAAACTTGTCATTTTCGAATTTAAGTCATTTTAGAATTTAATTGTCAGTCTCAAACCATCTACTTCAAAATTCTACTCTTTTGGACTTAATTGTTGAATCATGAAATAATATTAAATATATATATAACTATAAAATGCACTGGTACTTACTCTTGATGTTGATAAAGATGGAAGTAATCCAAAACCAATACGCCGAAATCACACACACACGTGGTGGTACTGGTGGTACACACACATACTGATGGCACGACTGCACTAGACACAATGTCCCACTCCTTGTAGAATAACTCCTTTTATACCCCAGTTCGGGATCCGGAGGGAATTTTTTTTTCCCTTTTTTTTCCCATTTATTCCTGATTTTATGTGTTTTGATTTTTTTTTTTTTAAATTTTTTATTATTTTTTTTTCAATTTTTTTTTTTTATTTTTTTTTTTTTTAAATTTTTTTTCATTTTTTTTTCATTTTTTTTTATTTTCTTTTATTTATTTATTTTTTTTTTAATTTTTCATTTTTCTTTAATAATTTTTTTTTTTTGTGACCTTGAGGTTAAGGTGGTTGACCTGGATGACCTTGAGGTTAGGGTGGTTGACCTGGATGACCTTGAGGTGGGTGTGGTTGATGGAAGCGTTTGAAAGTTATCGTCGAACATACGAACTCACAAACGAACGACTCGAGCCATAATCAAAAGTAGGAACTCGCTTTGATCGTTCTAAATATATCCGTAAGACGTTTGCTGGTGGAGTTTTTATTATACAAGTGATGATTGGGAGAGAGAAAGAATAGGAAAACGCTTCTCTCAGTTATGTCGATTAATAAGAATGTTTGAAATTAGGTTAGATTCAATTTAGAGTTCAACATTTTCAGTCTAAAAAAGTACTAAAAATTGAAAGTTTTATAAAATTTCATCATGACAAATTCCTCATGTCATGTCCAGTTCCATGAGTTATAATGGGATTATTCCCACTCAGCCCGGCCGAGTATGAATAGTACCATTGTAATTCAGTGTAATATATTATTTAATGGTACCGAACATGTTTATTGTACTCTGATACTGATTTTAAGGAATTAGCCTTTATAGTCTACAAACAACTTTTCACCTGATACAATCTCTTGATTGGTCATGTGAAAGATGAAGTAAGATTCTACGGTACCTACTCATGGACTAGGCTTATATAGTAATCGACAGAATGAGCATATTAATCACAAAAACTTAATTATTATAAATTATGATATTAGAATTGAATGGACTATTAATAAATGTCATCACATATTATGCTACCTTTTTCAACTGTGTGATTATCAATCTAGATGCATAGTGGTGAGATTGAACCATCTTGTGGCGTTGATGATGTTACACCCACAACAACATTCCAATCCTCTGATGAATTCCGAGTAAGAAAAGCTTACTTTGAGAAGAATGTTCCAGTCTTCTCACATGCATGTGGGTTTGTAACCTAAGGGAAAGGAATTCAGTCAGGGTGGCTGTGATTGCTATTCTCTCAGGGAGAGGAAGGGATAGGGATTCAAGAGAAAAAGAGTGGGAATCTTAGGGAAAACGTAGGGAAATTCAGGGGTAGAAGTGAGAGGAAACTAGAGGGGAAGGTGGAGGAGATGTAGAGGAGGAGAGGGAATCCAGATATGGGGAAGGAAATCCGGAGGATAAGGGTTGAAGAAGGGGAGGGAATCAAGAAGTACAGGGGAGAAATCGGAGACAAATTCGCACAAATTCCAGGAATACCATTCACACGACTAAAAGAGATTCTACACCTAAAAGCCTTGTGACTACTGTGTAAAAGTAAACATTTCAATTCCAAGCTAACCTCAGAATGAGAGTGCTGGATGACAGTGTCAGTATTGGTTGAATGAGAAGCATTGTTGTTAATTTATAAGGGATGCTGACAGCTTGAAGTGAATCTGACCATAGAAGTCATTGCTCTGTGGGAGGCTGAATGGGGTTATTTCTTTGGGTCCTCTGCTGCAGGTCGAGTCAGAGAGTAGATTTGAAAAGATAGTGGTTTTCCATTTGATCATCACTTTGATGTCAATATGTAGAGTAGGTTGTATCTTGTATGAGACTTTACTCTTTTAATTTAAATCAATTTGATAATAATATTAGTTATTAATCTCAATTATTTTTTTGGAGAAAAATGTTCATGATAGTGGGATACATGTTATGAAGTCAATGGAAATGATAAGGAGGCAATATTGCCAATTTTCTTGAATGAAAAAGACTAAGAAATTGTCAAAAAACCACTGATTTATTGATAATTAGAAAGACCGGTTTCGGTTATTACACCATTGTCAATCTCTGATAAACAGAGTGTTTCAAACACAGTGGTTTTTTGACAATTTCTTAGTCTTTTTTTCATTTAATATGAATAATTACCACAATATCAACTTTTCAACTACACAAAAAGTTGCCAATTTTCCTTTTCCATCGCCTTCCATAGCTGTGTTTCAAGCTATCCCACTGAATCTGATCTCATATCAATTCAAAATCTCATTCATTTTTGTCAATAATTTTATCAATTCTATCTCAAATATATTTTATTCCTCAAATTTTTTTCTCAAGATTCAATAACAAATTTGCATTGATCAAATGGAATATTTTGGTAATTCATCATATTTCTTCAGGAGCTACAAACAATTTTGCATCGGTTTTAGGAACTCGAACTAATTTTTTTCAAATTAAAAAGAGTCACTATTGATGTTGTATAACAGTTTCTGTCAGCTTAATGATGTGGCCTGTGTGCTGGCCATGAAACCACGGTCCTAAACGATGAATAAATGTAGAGGACTCAAAATTTGTGGAACAACGTTTTTGTGGATTGCAATGTTTCAAATGCTTTAAAAATCTCATATTTATTCATTTATTCACTTACTGACAGTATTTTATTGTATAATTTTGTACATTTTTCTCCAGCAAATCCAATTAGTTTTGTTTCGTGGGTGTGTAGCCATGAAACCATGGTCCTAAACCATAAATAAATGTAGAAGGGCCAAATGTGTGTGTTTTCACTCCAATTATTTTCTTTTGACAATGTTTTTGTGCAATGTAATGTTTCAAAATGCTTGAACAATGCAATATTCATTAATTGATCCATTCATTCACTTACTGACAGTATTAAATTGTATTTTATTATGTTTTTCCCCTAGCAATCCAATAAATAATTTGTTTTCGTGTTGCAGGTGGTGGGCGTGTCTAGTGATGGAGGGGAGTGGCTGGGTGGTGATGGTGGGGGTGTTGTTGGGCCTGGTTGGGTGTGCCTCGCTGGGCGTGGCCGAAGATTGGTCCAACTGCCCTTCGGTTTGTCGCTGCAAGTGGGTTTCAGGCAAGAAGGTGGCCGAATGCACGCAGGCTGGCCTCTCGGCGGTGCCAGATCGACTCTCCACCGAGATTCAGAGCATCGATCTGTCAGGTATTGTATTACATCTGCACATATCTTATTGTCTCAACTCCACCCACATCACTTGTAATGTTATAAAGTGCCAATAAAAGACATTTAGGGCCGGTTTCTGAGCTCGGGATTTAGCTAAGTTCTAGACTTTAAACAGCTGGTGTCAGAAAATTGGGCTAAGTCGCAGTTTTTATGACAGTAGTCACAGTATTTATTTTCACATTTCTATAATTGGAAACGTTTTCCCTTGACGAAATTAAACATTCCTAAATAATTAAAAATAGCTGAAACTTGACACTATTTTTTCTTTGTTTTGTTTTTTGTTCAATTTTTTAGTTTTTCGAAATTTAATTCAAACTTATTGAATGAAAAAGACTAAGAAATTGTCAAAAACCACAGATTTATTGATACTTAGAAAGACCGGTTTCGGTTATTACACCATTGTCAATCTCTGATAAACTTAGTTTATCTAAGTATCAATCAATCTGTGGTTTTTGATAATTTCTTAGTCTTTTTCATTCAATATGAATAATTACCACAATCTCAACTTCTCAACTACACAAAAAGTAATTCAAATGTGACTATGTCAATGACTACCATTACGCCCCGTTTTGGAAAACCAATTTTCTGACTCCAGCTGTTTAAAGTCTTGAACCCAGCCAAATCCCGAGCTCGGAAACCGGCCCTTATCTGTCTTTCAGTAGTTTTGGGATGAGGTAGCTGGGAGGTCTACAACTTTCAAACTGATCGTCAAGGCTGCCTCACAATTATAGGTACTCAGGCAGGACCCCATTTGACTCCTGTTTGTACCAGTTCGAGCATATAGGAGTTTGGCCTGTGAGTCCACATATGGTACACCTAGGTTTTTCCAACTGGTCTGTGTCCACCATCCCAAGCCTCGCGTTGTTCCAGCTGTTGCAGTTCTTATAATATGGACACAGTTTCTGTTGTTTTGAATGGCAGTTCCTATTTCCACAGACCCAAAAAGTGATTCATGTGATTGGGTTGAGGTTGTGATCGATCAGTCTACTGATCATGTTCCAGTCTACATTTTTTCTTCATAAAAATATGTATTCTAATGCAATATTCCAATGCAACCTTCTGATTTGTAGTTTGAGATTGATGATTTTGTGTAGAAATTGGAATGGGCATAACCTACATAATATTTGGACGATTTGAGACAAAATTAGGAAATAGAAGGAGTTTTGGGAAATAGCCTGTTTTTTCTATTCCAACTATTGTATTGTTTGCTCTATTGAATAAATTAGTATATTTCGCACCTAGAGCAGAAAATGAGATTTTTCTGGCTCGAAATCGGTTTTCGAGTCCGAGGCCGTAGGCCGAGGACTAGAAAAGATTGAGAGCCGGAAAAACATTTGTGCCTGTGGTGCGAACGCTATTTTTCGCCACACACAAAAATAAACAATAAATATGTGATAATAGTTGTTTACTAAGCACTTCCTAAAGCAGAAGTGGAAGGTGATAGCTCTAGCAAATCTGAGGTAACCTGAATATCAGGAAATTGTCCAAGTATTTTTATTTTTTATTCTGATTTGTCTAAATAACCTAAAAAATGATGTTCAATTAACTTATGTGGGAGGTTGAGTTTATACTTTTTATTCTTTCAAATGACAATAAGATGATATTATTATAAATGCTTTAATTATTGAATAATGAACACAAATAATGAAAAGTTTTTTGATCAGCTGTTTTTTGATCACCTTTCTTAGTTCCATGTTAGCGGCTGGAAAGGGTACTCTTTCCGGCCTTAGCCGGAAAGAAACCTGTTCTGACGTCAGACGTGAGTCGTCTGCAAACAATGTCTTTCAGATCTACGTAGGTACTGGAAAACAGCTGCTTTCTGTGCAGTGTGGCGAAAAAATATTATCGTAATAAGAAAGTCTAGACCAAAAGTAAAAATCAACATTTTTGGGGATGGACTGGAAGAGCTATGCATCATAAATGTGTCCAGGAGTCAAATTGTGCAACCTGCATATTTTTTAAAGGTTTCAAAAATCCATTAAGTTATCGTCGGGTTATCGATCAAATTGTGCAAGATACGTGTACTTGCACATAAATATATGAGAATAAACCAAATACGAAATTCAACTTGAGGCCTTTCATTGATGAACCTTTGAAAAATATCCTTATCCATAATATGTGTAATTAATTAAACTTTTGTATTTAATATTAATGTGTAAGTTGTTTGAAAAAAATTAGTGAACCATTTAAAAGGAGAATGAACAAAACCCTTCAATTTCAACCAGATACACATTTTCTATTAGAAAGCTAACCACAGATATGTGCAATCACATATTATCAAAAGCTGAATAATAAGGCTTGTTACACACACATCAACTTTTGGCGACCTTAAAATTATATCTGATCAAACTGGTGATATTTGTCAAGTTTTGTTTAATCTGACATATATTGTAATCTACATGATTGAATTATTCTAAACTAATCTTGTTTTATTTCATAATAGTGTTATACTTATGTATTGTTCTTTGTAATGTATGATGTAAGAAAATTTGGAATAAACTTTTATTGAGTTTGATTTTTATGTAATGTTTTTCTTAGGTAACAACATGCATTCACTGCCGGCCGACGCGTTCAAATCGGTTGGGCTGGTCAACTTGCACCGCATCCACCTGCGGGAGTGCAACATCCAGGATTTGCACAAGGACGCGTTCCGCCGTCTCGAGATTGTCATTGAGATCGACCTGTCGCGCAACCGCATCCACACCCTGCATCCCAACACATTCAGCGAGAACCTCAGGCTCAGGTAACTACAATAAAGCAGTTTTATTTATAAAACTACTATCAACAAATGCTCACACAAAAATCTAAATACCCTTTTTTAATTTTTGAAAATGACATTATTGTTGAAATATATTGTGAGTTCAAAATTAAAAAAAGGGTTTTTAGATTTATATTTTTTATTTATATTTCTTGATAATTAGGAGCAGTTCTAACGAAAAAAGTAATGAATAAGTTTATTTTAATGATAATTAGAGGAGTTTGATGGAAGAAGGGTCCATAGGCAAAAACAATGTTTCGATGTTTTGAGAAAAACGCTGTCAAAGATTTCAAAGTGATTTATTGAAAAACATCATCTTAATAATTTGATTGTATGGTATGAGATGTTGTTGTATTTCTCCATAGTTGAAAGAATAAAACGTTGATATTGTCAATAACACTGCATATTTATTCGAAAATGAATTCATAATTCAGTACCAGGTTTCATGGTAATACCTACCACATCTTCAGCTACTAATATGAAGATGTGGTAGGTATTACCATGAAACCTGGTTCTATATTATGAATTAATTTTCGAATAAATATGCAGTGGTATTGACAATATCAACGTTTTATTCTTTCAAATATCATCTTGTTAAATGAAACTTCAAAGTTTAATTTGTCTGGTAATTGTGCAACAATAACTGAGAATCACTTCCTTCATTGTTCAATATTGGATGAAAATCCATTACAAACAGAGGTCCTTCTTCCATTAAAGTGATTTTTTCAGGAAATGCTCCAAATGAAGTAGTTCAACTAAGATGTTTCATTCATATTTATTGATGTAGAAAAAACTAATTGAATATTTTAATAAAAAAGAGTATTTTTAGAGAAAATTTTCTTAACCTATTCATTATCAGAGCTATTATCATCATTTTCTTCACCATCTGAAGCATTTTGAACCTCTGATCTGAAAGTCACATGAAGTTGAGACTTAATTTCATCACTTATTTTGCGCGATTACTTCGATTTACAACAATAATTATTATTGCAAACGAGCATACGTAAATACCAAGTGTAGAGAACCTGTTTAACCTAGAAACCTAACAGTTATTGTACACTTCATGCTCAAACTCTTGACACTGCCTTCTTAAAATCGTCGTCGCATCGTTCAGAAAAAGCAAACAGGTATGAACATTTGTAGACATAGAGAAAATAGTAGCGAATCTATTAATTTCTTTGACGGAAAAAGGGTTTGAAGCTCTTATTGTATTTTTTCCATCAAACTCCTTTTCTTATTTCCAATGTTATATTTTTCTAATGTGTTGATTTGTAATGTTGTAGGCTGGTCTACTTGAGCCAGAACCCTCTGCAGAAGTTGGAGGAAGGTCTGTTCAACAACCACACCTACCTGCAGACAGTGGACCTCAGCGACTGCCAGCTGTCCCACATTTCCTACAAGGCATTCTTCAATGTGCCTCTACTATCCAGGATTGCTCTCAATGGCAATAGGCTGGTGCATATGAAGGTCAGTTGAATTCAGATTATTTCCTTTGTTTCTTTGAACCATATTCACAGTCTATGGGCCAAATGCACCATTTAAGTTTGTGGAATCTGTATCTTCTTCTTCTTCAGAATCTATATAAAAGCGAAATGGCACTCACTGACTGACTGACTGACTGACTGACTGACTCACTCACTCACTCACTCACTCACTCGCAAAACTAAAAATCTACCGGACCAAAAACGTTCAAATTTGGTAGGTATGTTCAGTTGGCCCTTTAGAGACGCACTAATAAATCTTTTGGCAATATTCTTCTTCTCCCAATCTCTTAATTATCATTGAAATTTCCATATAATATGTTACTATAGAACTATAATCTAGATAGAGTACCTCTTCGAAACAGTTGTTAACTGGCAACTAAATTAATAATTTTGTCAGGTTGGCATTAAGTTGAGTTGACTTTGTTAGGTTGGCACCAAGTTGAAGAATTAAATGCATTTATCGCGGAAAAATTGATTGGGCACTGCTACTTCAATCCTGGGAATATTATATTACTAGCCGTCAGGCTCGCTTCGCTCGCCATATCCGTTTAGCCAGACGTTTAGTCTGGACCCCCGACTGGATTGTCCTAGCATATGATAAAAATGCTCAAATGAAAAATGCAGGCGAGCGAAGCGAGCTTGCTGGTCTCATTCTTGGACGATCCAGTCGGGGCTCCAGGAGGCTGAGCCCCCTGGCTAGACGGATATGGCGAGCGAAGCGAGCCTGACGGCTAGTCTATTATAATGTGTTACGACTTGAGTTTGAACCATCAGCTGTGTTGTGAATTAAGTTGGCAGTAGTCTCACTAGACAAACATCAACGTTAGTAGTTAGTAGACAGTTTACTAACTTTGGACAAACATGTCCTAGACAAGGCCTTGACAAACATGTCTAATGTCTGTGGAGGTTCTAATGTCTATATGGGAGCTATGTTGTCATCGTAAATTTGTAAATCTAGTCCGGTCAAGTTCAAGTCAATAAAGCCTGATTGCGTGCGTCAATAATAGTAAATTGTGTGTATTTTCATTAATATAAAACCATCCTTGAAACAAGCTGATCCAATTTATTGTATAACTTATTTGAAAACTTCTATTGTAAAATAAAATGCTAATGAGTGTGGACCCATCTCGAGATACTAGACCTTTATGAGATGGTAATACGATAATAATGATACTTGCGCTTAGCAGAAAAGTATTACTGAGGCCGACAATTTACTAATTAAATAATTAGTGAATAGATAATCGACAAGAAGATTTAACAATTTCAACTTTGAATGAAAAATAGAATAGAACAAAATTTATATCACCAGAATACTAGTGAGGCGAAAACTCGAATAAAAATTCAATTGTGAAAAGAAATAAATAAAATATTCAATTCCTTTTAAACAAAGTCTATAAAAACAGTTCAGGGCACCAATGGCAATCTGTCCATCTTGAGTCTTCAATCTGGAGCTATTTATTCACAATATAATATTATATTTAATAGACTATATTATAATACTATAGTATTACACTACACTGTATTCCTCATACTAATAGCATGTTATCTGTTCATCAGATCAGGCTACCAGCAAGTAAACAAACCTCAAAACAAGACTCAATATGGCTGTTAGTATTAATTTTTTTATTTTCATTTATCATTTTTATAAGAAAACACTGACCGGGAGAGAAAAACTAAGGATGCTCCTTGTACTATTTCTACCAAATTTGAATAAAATTTTAAAAGTCCGAAATAGGGCTATGATTTCACTCAAAATAAATTAGAAATTTAAATTTTTTTGTTGTATAAATTAGAATTGGAACCGTTTCGGGCTTATAAGCCTGTGATACTTTTCTGTAAGTTGTGTAATTCTGAATGATTAAATAAATAATTAAAATAGTAAAAAATTGTCTGAAATCTAGTCCACTTCCACTCAAAAAGTTAGTATTTTATATTTTGACGGATGAAAAACTGGATAAAAACAAAAATATTATACTTGAATCACCATTAATGTTTGCGTAATTTCAGCAAAATATAGAGCCAGAAAAACATAACTCACTATTTAGCACAAAAATGTAATTGTGTGTCAATGTAATTTATTATATTTAATAGACTATATTATGATACTAGTATTACTCTACACTGTATCCCTCATACTAATAGCCTCTCCTCTTTCTATATACCTTGCTAGCGTATACACAATCTGAATATTTTAAAATTATGCAGCCCACATTTTTCAGATGTAACTTTTATTAATTTTTACTGACTTTGCAGGTAGCAGTGCTGGAATCGCTGGAGCGCATCGCATCACTGGTGCTGGACCACAACCCGTGGCGGTGCGACTGCCACCTGCGGCCCTTCCGCGACTTCATCGTCGCCAAGAATCTCTACTCGCAGCCGACCTCCTGCGCCGAGCCACCTGCCCTCAAGGGCAAGCACTGGAACGACGTCAAATCGGAGGAGTTCGCCTGTCGACCTGTCATCAACTGGCCGCCGGTCGGCACACGCATTGAGGCCGAAGGTATGCTAACTCAGCTAAATCTGAACCTAGAAATGTTTGTGATTGTAACAGATTGTCATAGTTGATATTTCTATAATCGATAATATGATTTATACTGTAATTTAGACTGTATAAAATTGTTGTCGGCTCAGAGTATGGAAAATCTGACTAGATTAGCGCAGTTCAAGATTGTATCATATTGACATTTCAGTAATGAATAATATGATTTATAATTTGTAAGTGATTTTCTGCTGAGAGTATGGCTCTTTATTAATTTGAAACGACTCTGTTATGTCATGTTTGCCAATTTGCTTCAAGTTTGGAAGTGAAGAGCACAAATTGAAAGACTATACTGATGGCCGCCCTTCTTGCTTCCTTTGCATGGAGAAATTTAAAAGGCATGGAGAAATAAGATGTAGTGAAGGAGCCAGTCACTGAAACAGCTTGCTGTAGATCCTTCAAGGAAGCCATGGAGAAGGTCAAAAATAGCAAAAGTGGTGTGATCAATATGTTACCATAGACCGTGCAAACCCTAGTTTGCATAATGGGGCTTCATGGCCAATGTTATTTCTTACGAGAATAAGAGCACACTGTTAAAGTTTATGTTGATTGTATCAAAATGAGCTACATGTTTTTTCGTTCTTTCTCTTACACAATTAGCTCACAGGCTTTCTGGAATCTTTGAAATCTGGCAGCACTGTACTCCATAAGAGCAATGCAGCAATACAAGAGGCTTATTATATTGAGCCACAAGTGTGGCCATAATTATTAGCGATTTTATTTATTTATTTATCATTTACAATCAAGAAAGATTAAGATCCGAATTGATAGCAAAATTCCTTCTACTTAGTACTCAAACTGTAATATAAATACTAATTTGAAATATTTTATTCCGAAAATTGAAACAATCTTCTCCACTAGAAGCACAGCTGTTTTTTCGGAGATGTCACAATCAAATCTGTGTGATCTCTCCGAAAATCATTAATTTCTGCCACTTACGTGGCTCTGTATTTTTAATATGTAATCTGTATTATGTGGCTCTTAGTCTAGTTACACACACATCGATTATTGGACGTACGATTTTTTGCCGTCCTTATAAATTATATTAGATTGGAACATAACGTGTATCTTAACACATCATGTGTTTGCCATATTCCATTCAATCTAGTAGAATTTATAAGGTCGGCAAAAAATCGTACGTCCAATAATCGATGTGTGCTTAACTAGACTAAGAGGCTCACAATACAGAGCCACAAAAGTGGCCGCAATCAACGATTTTTGAAAAGATCACACAGATTTGATTGTGACTTCTGATGTAATCTATGTGATATATGACATATGTTATATCTATGTGTTATAGATAATGATGTATTAAAATTCATAATAATAATATGAATAATAATGAATTATATAATAGCACTCGATATAATTATTATATTAAAATTCACGATAATGATTGTATTTGTTGTTGATATTGTAGGCGAAGACGTGACGCTGACATGTCGCGTGACGGGCGACCCGAAGCCGGTGGTAAACTGGGTGGTGAACTCGCGAGTGATCGCCAACCAGACGCACCGGGCCGGCTACTCGGACTCGCGCTACGTGCTCAAGCAGGACGCTGACGGATGGCTCAACCTGTCCATCTCACGGGTCCGCCACCAGGATCGCGGCGAGTTCATCTGCGGCGCCACCAGTCCCGGCGGCGTCGAGGAGCGTCACGTGACCCTGGTCGTCAAACAGGGCAGGGGCGCGGGAGGGGGCAGTTTCGGCGATGGGGGGGCCGCCGAGTATTGGCCCCTGCTGTTGGGTTTGGCGTTTGGCCTGGTGGCTATCTTGATGTTAGCGCTCGCCTTGTGCTGTTGTCTCTGCAGATCGAAGCCGCATGAGCATCCCAAACGACCTAAAAAGGTGGGTGATACATGATATTAAAATTTGGAATATTCAAATTCATTTTTTTGCCATAAAATAATACAGATTGATAAAATAAATAATAGTTTTCCCATTACTTGTTATCCATTACTCCAAATTCTTCCTGTCCAGCATCACAAAGTTCGAGAAATATTGTAGGTGATATATGGACAATAATCTAAAAATCTCCTAGCAATATTTAATGTGCCTTATGGGATTTGAGTCATGTAGTCTACTGCTAAAACGAAGGCCAAGTAGTATGTAACTATAGAAACCCATGATGTGTTGCCCAATTGACTATTATGTTCGAGTTGAAATTATTGTTACTGCCATATCCAAAATATACATGATATAATACAATATAATAATATTATACTAAAGAAATTATTGAAAATAATTATAGAGACCCTATTGAGGTTGATAAAATAAAATGATAAAAAGCCTTTAATAATAAAAGCCTTGAGCTTGAGCTCTGGAATGAAGTTGAATCGACAGAGTATCAACAGATACACTTTTTCCTAAACAACATTATTCTATTCAAGTCTTGAAAATAAGTTTTTTTAAACAATGTGTTAAAATGTGTTATTTTAAATACATTCTCATAATAGAGTTATAATTTTCATAATAAAAATAGTTTTTGAAACGTTTTTCTAGTAGGCCTATCTCTGTTTCATACAGTGAATCTAAAGACATTGAACCAAATTTTTCAGTACCTAATAAAAAATGTTCTATTAATTTATTATTAAAATTATTAATTCTGTTTTGTTTGAATCAGGTGCTTGTTGAACAAAGCCAAGTGGGAAGCGAGATGACAATTGACCAAGAGAAGAGTCTGTTGACAGTTGTGAACCCTGTACAGAAACCTCCCCGACGCCACGAACCACCGACACAGCTCTCAGAGTTGAACAGGAATCTGCTTGATGACTCAGGTTGGTAGTTGCTAACAGAATAGATAGAACATTTTTGAATTTTAATAATCATAAGATTAGTTGATTGACTGTAGCGAATTCTAACTTTCGATTTGAGGCTAGAGTCTTTGTGGGTTTGTTTGTATGTGCATTGTTACACAGAAAATAATATGAGAATTCTACAATGTTCATCTGTAAAATTAGTGAAACTAGACCGTGTACACCTTAGTTTGCAGCACGGAGCTTTATGGCCAATGTTATTCAAATAGAACAATAGGAGCACACGGTTGTCGTTTTTATGCAGATTCTATCAAGAAGGCCTACACACTCTTCTTCGATGTTTCTCTACACAATAAATTATTCCGTATGTTGTCTGGATTATGTGAAATTTGACAGCGCTGTACTCCATATGACTAATGCTGCAAACTAAGGTTTGCACAGACTATAGATGATTTTCTTGTGTTACAATCATTTCTTAATTTGATAAATAGGCATGAAATGAAAATAATCCTATACTCTGTCCAATTTCGCATGAGCTCTGAAGGATTAGGCCGACCCTCCTACTACTCACACACACAAGCGCAGTCTCCTTTTGTGTGTGTGAGTAAAGGGACGGTCTGTCTACCTGTATACTACGTAGTATACATAGTATATCAATGGCGCAGGTAGGCCGGGCGTGTGTGCCTGCGCGTGGGGGAGCGAGGGTCGGCCTAATCCTTCAGAGCTCATGCGAAATTGGACAGAGTATAAATGGTTTGCTAGTTATGTAACAGCCAACAAATCGAACGTCCTTCAATATTTATACATAAAGAAGTACTGTAGAATGATTTTACTGGGTTTATAGACAGAGTGAATAATTTTAATACTTTACCACAGCCAACAATATATATTATTCTTGATTCAATCAATGTATGGACCAAAAATGAAAATAAATTCTAATGATTTCATTGACAACAGTTTATTGACAAATAAAGATCTACTCAACAAATTTAACATGACAATCGATTGAATGAATCCAAAATCAAAACATAAATAGTATAAAATCAGTTCCAGTCAGTAACACCGCTAGGATTTCTATAATAAAACTCTCTATGCAGATCTCTAGGAAACTCTCCTGTCTGAATATGTTCATCCCACTTCTCCACCCAACTGAAAGGACAGAGAGAGGTTTAATGAGTGCAACGATGGAAATCTATGAACATTTTATAGCACCATTTAGTTATGTTGGTTTGCTGGAACCGAGGATCCCTGAGGCATGTGTACAAATCTGGTAACACCTCTTCCTCAACTTTTTCTTTCTTGGGTGGTTCTTCAGTTGCATCTACCACTTTAGGAATGCATATCATTCCATCAATCTCCACAGCTTCTGGGCTATCATCAAATCCTCTGTTTGTATCCATTTTTTGTATCCATTGATGTGTCACAACAAACAATATAATAATTTTACAATGTTTATCCGTAAAATAAGTATGCTGAAATAAAGTGATCTATTTATTGTGTTACATTCACAATCTACACATTCGAGCACTAGCCCAATTCAATCTACAGTGTATATTTATAAAAGAAGTGCAAGTGAATGTAAAGCTGCGTACAGATTTGAGCGCCATGAACACGCGCATTCCACTTTTCATCAGCTGATGCTATGCTTATTATATCTGTGTTTGTACAGAAACAGTATGATACAGATATAATAAGTTTCTTAACATCAGCTGATGAGAAGTGGAATTTTTTTTTGTTATTTCTATTAAAACTAGTCACTAGGACTAACCATTAATTTTGTTCTGTTATTTCTTATCCTAAATTAATTTTTATTGCTAAAGTCTTCCAGTGAAGCCTACAGTTCCAATTTATAATTTCACTACTTTAAATTATTTCACTACACTTTTATTCAATATACTTTAATCACTCCACTGGCACTACACCAACTCGAAGGGCTTTGTTCTCTTCAACCTCCCAGTGAGTTCAGTGTTGTCTAGTAGTTGGATGACTTCGGTGTTGTCGTGTTGATGAAGACGTGACTCATGATGGGCTGCCAATCGTCTTATCTCACAGGTCACATAGGGGATGTGCAGATCTCGGTGCAAATCGCTGTTCCTTATGTACCAGGGCGCATTCACCATGTTCCGCAGTACTTTGTTTTGGAATGTTTGAATCTGACTGATGTTAGATGTTCTAGAGCAGCCCCAAAGCTGAATTCCATACGTCCAGACAGGTTTTAGAATTTGTTTGTAAATCAATAACTTGTTGTCCAATGAGAGTTGTGATTGACGGCCCAACAGCCAATAGATTTTACTGTATTTGAGTCCTAGCTCGCTCCTTTTCATCTTGATATGCTCTTTCCATTTCAACTTGGCGTCAAGAGTCATTCCAAGGTATTTTGCTGTGTTGCTGTGTGGTACTACATTCCCATTTAGATTTATACGAATCGGATCATTGATATTTTTGTTTGTGAAGTTGATATGAATGGACTTCATCTCATTCAATCGGATTCTCCATTTCTTTGTCCAGTCACTGAATTTGTTGCTAGCATTCTGTAGTTTTGTGGCTGCTTCTTGTACTGTTTCCCCTTCTGCCAGTATTGCAGTATCATCAGCAAAAGTAGCTATTGTCACTGCATCCAATTCAGGAAGATCGCTTGTGTACAGCACATAAAGAACTGGTCCAAGAACACTACCCTGTGGAACTCCAGCCCTTATTTCCTTCAATTCGGAGACGTCGTCACCTTGTTTTACTCTGAATAATCTGTTGTTGATGTATGATTTTAAAAGTTTTACAAGTTGAGTGGGGAGAATTTTATGAAGTTTAATGATCAGTCCTTCATGCCACACTTTGTCAAATGCCTGTGCCACATCAAGGAAGATTGCTGAACATATCGATTTTTTCTCTAATGACTTCTCTATTACATTGGTGATTCTATGTACTTGGTCCAGGGTTGAGTGCTTCTGCCTGAAACCAAATTGATAGGCTGGTATCAGATTCCTGCTACTTATGATGGGAGTCAATCTCTTCATTAGCAATTTCTCAAAAAGCTTTGAAATTACAGGTAGAAGAGATATTGGGCGGTATGATTTTGCTTCTTGAGGACATTTCCCAGGCTTTTGCAACATAATGACTTCTGCCACCTTCCAAATTGTAGGAAAATGCTGTAATCGGAGTGATGCATTGAATAAGTATGTTAGCATGACAATACCTTTCATTGGAAGTTTCTTCAAGATTTCACCTGTAATCAGATCAAACCCAGGTGCTTTTTTGGTATTCATATTATATTTTATTTCTTCTTGAACCTCATTTATAGAAACTGGATCAATCTCTGTATCTAAATCATCCATTATATCTTCTTCAGGATCAATTTCAGATTGAATGTTGTTTGGCTGGAAGATTTCTTCTAGATGATTAGCAAATAAATCTGCCTTTTCTCTGTTATTTCTTGCCCAAGTACCATCTGGTTTTCTAATTGGAGGGGATTGTAATATTGGCCGCTTAATTCTTTTTGTTGCTTTCCATAATGAATAATCTGTACTGGCATCAGCTGTCAAATTTTGAAGGTAGTTATTAATGGATTCCTCAGTTAGTTTCCTTATCTCTCTTCTCAATTGTTGTGTTTTGTTATTCAAGATATTTTTGTCAGCAGGATCACGAGTTTGTTGCCATCTTCTCCTTGCCCTTCGTTTTTCTAAAACAAGCTGTCGAATCTCCAGAGGGTAATTGCATCCTTTTGTTTTCCTGGTATATTGTTTGGTGTTTTTCCAGGCTGATTTCTGGATTTGCCACATGACATTTTCTGCGGCTTCATCTAGCTGCTCAGTTGTTCTAAGTGGAATATTCAAGTTTATTTCATTCTCCAAATCCACTTTAAAAGCTTCCCAGTCTGTTGTTCTGTTGACTAACATTGGTCTGTCTTCTTTCTTTATTATTCGTTCACTAAGTGTGAGAATTACAGCTGAATGATCAGAATCCAGGTCAAAACTCTCTTCAATGTCGATGAAATTACTGGATATTCTCTTTGTTATGAAGAAATGAAGAAGATCTGGAGTTTTATTCAAATCTGTTGGCCAATACGTAGGTGTCCCTGCTGAATGGAATTCGCAGCCCAGCTCCTGGATAGCCTCTCTGAGTTCTTTTCCTTTGGTAGTCGTGAGTCTTGAACCCCAATCCTTATGCTTGGCATTAAAATATCCACCCACTATGAATCTATCTCCAAGCTGATGAAGAATATTTGTATAATCATTTTTCTTTAAATTGTAACGTGGTGGAAAATATGCAGCTCCAACAAGTATTTTCTGGTTGATGGACTCTATTCCAACTACAGTTAGCTGTATTTCATTACTTTGAATACTGAAGTCTTCATAGTGTTTAATACTCTCCTTCACTATTACAGCACTTCCACCTCTTGCTTGATTTTGAGGATGAATAGTTTCGTAAACATTATATCCATTGATTTTGAAGTGAGTCTGCTCAGTTGAATGGGTTTCAGAGATGAGGCAACCACAGAGAAGTGGAATGCTCGTGTTCATAGCGCTCAAGTCTGTACGCATCATTACAGCCTACCTTAGTCGATGTTTTAATTCTCTTAGTAGGCCCGGTTCCTAGGACTCCTATTGAGTCTAATAGACCATTGAACCTATAGATGTAATGGTATATTAGATTCAATAAGAGTCCTAGAAACCGGGGCCTTGATGTACCGTATGAAATAAAAAGTATAACTAAGTCTAAGATTGAAGATTTATTAAAAAATAGCAGTTAACGAACTGCTGGAATATTCATTGGATATTTGAAATAACTATAATACATTAATAACTGAATGTGATTTGTTGTTGCGTTACAGCGAACAGCGTGATGGGAGAGAGTGAAGGTAGAGCCTCCCCCCGACTGAAGGATGACGGACTCACCTTCCCCCCCGACCTCCTGGCGTTCCCCCGTGCTTCCCCCTCCCCACAGTCACCCACCCTCCACTCCCCCACCGCATACCTGTCAACGACGCTGCCCTACTCCAGGTCCCACTCGCCACGACATGGGTAAGTCCACTTTTTAATTCAGAATGTGTTCCATCTAAATTCCAATTCCTGGTTTACAGATTTTCGGACGAAAAATTTGACTTGAATGTTTTCAGTGAAAAACATAACCTATATTCTGGGACTGTTTTTATCAACATTTGAGAAAAGAACAGTTTTGGGCGAAGCCTGTTGTATCTTTCCCAATTATGCATTATTTATTCATTTTTTATGATTTGCTGTTATTCAATGTAAAATGGATGAATTACAGCCGTAGTAGCTTGTAATGAATGTATGAATTTTCATAAGTAGAAAAATCAATTATCTTCATAAACAAATAAATTGTAGAAAATAAGAATCAAATTTGATACATTTATATAGAGAACATAATTCGGAACAGTTTTGTTCCTGATTGTACCTCTGATTTACTTTAATTCAAATAATATTCTTTATTCAACAAGTTTCATAAACTTGACAACATTGGGAACGTAAGATATTTTATAATAAAACCAACAACACTTCATATGTTTACTGTATCAGTTAGCTCAAGAAAAAAAAACATTTTAATTTTGATATTTTCGTTAAAAAACTGGGATACGACTTGATTGGTGTACTTTTGTTGTCGACTGTAACGGTCCCATCCAATGTGACTGTTTCATACCGTTTGTTTTGTTGAGAGCAAAAAAATATTCTAAAACTTTCATAAATATAGGGTTTCAAATTGTCCGGATAAACCGGCAAACATCCAAACAATAGTCTGGATAGAATTAAGTTAAGACTCTTCACCCGCCGAGATATTAGCGGTTCTAGATTGTGTGAAATTTGAACTTTTACAAATTTCTAATACACAACGAATCTTTGTGAACCTAGATATGTTATAACCCATGATACAGTAATGCTCTGGCTTTGGGGCTTGAAGAAAATTGAACTATTTTTGTAAGATTGAAAGAATCCACAAAGAATGCTTCAATTGAGAGTCTCAATCTCACACAATATAGCAACGTTGAGATTTTGTGGTTGGAAGTTCAAGTCTCAATTTATTTGGTTTAGACTCTAGTTAGTTCATAGTTATAGTCATAATTATAGTTGTATTTGTAGTATTTTTGAAATTGGAATCTATCTACATCACTGACATGTTTTACAATATTATTATAATACAATATATAAAACAGTATCCAACTAAGTATAAGTTGGTTCATATAGTTTGGAAATAGCTTATCCAGATTTCCAGACGACCTCCAATAAATCCTGATAGTCTATCGCATTCGTGGGTGATGAGACAACGCCACAAATAAATCCTGATAATTGACGTCCCACTGTGCCTTTCCTAATGATAAGACTCAACCTGCGTACTTTCTGCTTTTGCGTACAAATACTAGTAACCTACTTAAATTACTAAGTCGGTAGTGGCCTGGATTTCCTCCCTTTTACTTTTCCCTCACTCTATACATCTCTCTCTCTCTCTCGTCAATTCTCTATCTCTGTCTTTCAGAAGTGACTCGGTTCTTTTATCTTGATTTGCATGCAAGCTGTGCCCTGCTATCCTGATAGCATGCAAGCCCCATTCACACTCATCCCCGAATACTTTTACTCCTTGCCGGTTGCGTGTTTGTCAACTATAAGTGTGCGATGGCTATTTGCAATTGTGTTTGCATGTGAATGGGTGGCACACGAGCTAATTTGTGAGTTGATTAAATTGATCCGGTTTCTGAGGCCTATGGCCTATCCCCATTCTGTCAATTGTAGGATAGGTATGAGGAGTCTTTTTCTAGAATATTTTCAAATTATGCGTTGTTTATCTTGTTTGAAATTACCGTAATGATCATAATTTGATTAAGTAATAATTGACAAATCATGGCAATAATTCGGAGAGATACAACAAGCTTTCTAGAAAAATGTTTTCCCACCAATTTTAATGAATAAGTGGAGTAGTAAAAAACTAAGTGTTGTAATTTTTCTTCAATTCTCCACAAAACTTCTCAGAAATTGTATTATTCTTCATCCTTGTTTCTGTTACTTCTCTAGTCATTCCTATATTTCTGTATTATTAAATTGATAATGCATAATTTTAATCCCTAACCCACCTATTAATCACTAATGATAATCTCTCCCATTACCTACCAATGCACAAGTCATTTACGTGGACACCATCTCCAGAAAAAAAATCCGCTTTGATATAAAAACTTACAGCAATTCTACAAGAGTGAATAGTGTTGATTTGTATTCTAATTTATAAAAAAATAAATCTTGACAAAATGTTTTTAATCAATTTTACCAAATAATAATAATATCCTTAAATTTTTGCATGTACATAACTGAGTATGTTTTACAGTCGTCACCATAACAATAAAATAAACAATAGCGAATTATGTCTAGCAAAGTCAAATATGTCTCACTTGCAATTTTCCAATCTTGTATAACAATAAATTTGTTCGATTTAAAGATTCCATTACTTGAATCAAGGTTTGAATCATGATTGACTCAAGATAATCTTCGATAATAATATCGAGTGACCTGGCTGGCTCAGTCTGGTGTCAGAGTTTTCAGGTCGCAACTGATCAACTTCAGGGCCTCTGACATGACCTAACATAACATAACCTTTCTTTGACAGCTTTACTTCATTACTTCATTAAAATATTGACCAAAAATCATGCTTCTTCATCTTCTGTGATTTTAATTGACATAACTTTGGCAAAATATGATGTGATCTCGTGCTTGTCAAGTTTCATTCAATCTATTCGAATTTATAAGGACGGCAAAAAATCGTACGTCCAAAAATCAATGTGTGTGTAACTGGCTTAAGAGATTGATTTTAACACACATTGATTTTTGGACGTACGATTTTTTGCCGTCCTTATAAATTCGAATAGATTGAATGAAACTTGACAAGCACGAGATCACATCATATTTTGCCAAAGTTATGTCCAATCCATTTTTGTTATATATTATTTTGTGTACTTTCAACTATCTTCTTCTTCTTTTGGTTCCTATCCGTTCCAGATGTTGGCAACTCTTGTGGCTATGATGACCCTGTTGACTGCCGCCCTGAACAGCTGTCCTGTCCTCATTCCATACCATGTCCTCAGGTTCCTAAGCCACAATATTCTCCTTCTTCCAGGACCTCTTTTACTTTCTACCTTGCCCTGCAATACAAGTTGGAGTAGCTCGTATCTGCTTCCATTTCTCATTATATGTCCCAGATATTGGAGCTTCCTCGCTTTTAGATTCAATTTTAAAAAATCATCATTCTATTCTATTTATAATCTTAAAAGAGGCTTCTAATGGAGTATATTTATGTATGTGAGATGTCCAGTGTATAAAATAAATGAATTGTCAAATGTTGCAGGTATGTGACAATCCCCCGCCGACCGCGCGTTCCCAGCTGGTCGAGCGCCCCCACCCCCACCCTGCTGGAGGAGAAGGTGGGGCTGGGAGCACCGGCCTATGACAACCTTGGTCCGCGCACCACAGCTGATGGCTCCAGTGTGCTCTCACTCAACAAGGTCGACTCATTGCCGCGATCGAGGAGCTCCCATGCACACTGTCACACGCTACCATCACGCAAGAGCTCTCTACCTCCTATGCTCACCTCCACGCCACGTGTCGATCCAGACGGTGGACTAGTTAGTCCTCCTGGTATGTCGATACCAGGCGCCTTAGGAGGTATGACTTTACCAGGAGGTCTCCCAGCAAGAACCAGTTCTGTTGAGACATTAAGCAGCAACCAGGCGACACCCCTCCGCCCCAAAATACCCCCCAAGGTGCCCCCCAAGCCCGTGAAACGCAACGGACCCCTCTATGAGGACGAGGGTGAAGATGGGACAGAAGTTTGAGGGTGGATCATACAAGTGCTGTTAGTGACTATGTTGGTGGCCGAGTGTGCGTAACAGACTGCAGCTAACTGTGATTTCAGAGTGACTTTACTTTTAAGAAACACACATTATTTAAAAAACTTGTGGGACATATGTGGTGATGACACAATTTGTAATGTTTTCATGGTGACTATTCCTTCAAGGAAAGTGACTCCATACTTTTGAAGGTGACTTTACTTTTTATAAATGTGAAAACGTGTGGACAACATATATAATGATGACATAAACTGTGTTACTTTGATGGTGATAACGGTAGAAACTATTCGTTAGAAAGCAAGGATTTATGATTTGAGTTCGTTTGTTCTTGATTGTAGCTAGAATGATTCATATTTGATGTGACTATACTTTGAAAAAAGTGACTGTAAACTTTTGAGGATGATGTAACTTTTTAAAAGTAGACATTGTGTGGAAAAGTAGGAACAGATATGATGAAAAAGTTGGTTTTATTTTGATTGTAGCTTTAACTTTAAATGATTCAAAACAGTAAGCAGGGATTGTAAGCAGGGAATCTGATGAACAAATTGATAATATTTTGAAGATGAATTTGTAGTTTGAAAAATAGCTACTGTAAAAAAAACCAAAATGATGACCAGACAGGCTGAAAAATTTATAAAACCGAGATGAATTTGAATACAAAATTCAGGTCTCTTGAAAACAATCTGTAGTTTGTGAAAGATATCTGGTCTCAATAACTTAAAGTTAATAATGAGGATAACATCAAGATAAGGTTTGAAGTCTGTTAGTAACAATTAAGGTCTGTTCCTGCATTTTATTTCAATTTTTACTATTTTAGTATAGAGAAAATGTCTGTCTAAGAGTAAATTATTAACTTATCAATTTGTGCTAAAACGGTTTGCAACAAGTTGCAAGCTATTTCGACCATTTAGATAGTTTTGAAATTATGAAAATTTGTACTAATGTAAATAGAATTTTGTGGCTTATAACGTTTGTATTAACATTTTGTGCTCTACAGAAATCAAAAACAGGGATTTTTCTCATTTCCAGCGCATTAAAGTAGTTTAGCCCTGGAATATCAACTCTGATTATGTCAACTGGTACAAGTGTCAACTGGCACTCTGAGCCACAACAAAGAGCCATAAAAACCCGGAAAATCAGTTACTACATATGAATTCTGCTAGTTAGTCTGAATTTCCTGTTTTCATGGCTCCTTGCTGTGATGCTTGCACTTTTGGAACTGCACTCTTTGTTGCTGATTTCCTTAAAGTTTCTGGTTTTCCGTTTTTTTATGGCTCCTTGCTGAGATGCTGGCTCTCTTTGTTGTTGACTCCCTTGTAGTTTCTGATTTCTTTTTTTTTAATGACTCCTTGCTGTAATGCTGGCACTCTTGGAACCACACTCTTTGTTGTTGATTCTCTGTTTTTTAAGGCACCTTGCTGTTATGCAGGCACTCTTAGAACTGCACTCCTTGTTGCTCATTTTCTTCTTGTTACTGATTTTCCAGTTATTTTTATGAGAAAAAAGGTTTACAATTTTGAGAAATATATAAATTGGGTTTTGACAGCTATTTTAGAAAACATTCTCCCAATGCTAGTTAGTAGCCTTCACTTTATTATCAAACTTCTTTAATCCTTTAATTTGGATTTTCGTTTAATAATAATAATAATCTATTTAATCCTCTTTGCAATTTTATCCTTTACAATATTATGGTTGGCGAATATTGTAAATTTTGTAGTATTCGAAGGGTCCAATTTCGTTTGAGCAAAGTAAATCTTATTTTACAATAATTTACATTTATACTACGAAGTAGACACTCTCAACTCATCATTCCCTGGCAATATTGTTCTTGGTATTCACGACTTACAATAGTAAGCTTCACTTATTATTCTTAATTTCCACATTCTTTTAATCATTTTGTTTATAATTTAATTCATCATAATTTATCTATCTGTTGATAACACTCCACTGTTTTTGATAATATCATGGATAATTGCGATTAAGTTTATTCTACTTGAATAATTATGTAGTATTCCAATACATTTATTAAATTGGGGCATTATTTTATTGAATCGTCTATCCTATTTGTAATTCTTCCGAATTTTTCATCACTTATTAGGATCTATTAATTTAAAAATACATTTTATTCTCTTGCAATTTAATTTTATCCAGTTGATTGAATTTATTATTTTCCTATGTGCAACTGAATTGAGATGGTGTTTCCTTAATTAAAATTGTATAAAAAGAGTTGTAATGTCCGAAAACAAATATTTCCGTTCTGACATTATTGTATAGAACAAGTGCCTTTGCTATTTCTTATTAATTGGTAGTATGACGAAAATGAAGCGTGATTATGTTGATGTATAAATAGAGATATTGTAATGTAAAGTCAAGAGTAGAATGTAACCTATATTTAAAGATTTCTATGCAGAGAACCATCGATATATTTACATTTATATTTGAATGCTTGAAATTGATTTTATTATCTGCTTGATGCATACAGTATTGTGGAAACAAGTGTGAGATCATAATATTCTAGATTTTAGAGGATGAATGACGACTGTTTGATTGTAATACTATTCCATTCGATCAAATGTCGGTGATTTTCTGTTCAATTAAAGATTTAAGGCATCGTTAATAAAAAATCGGAATTTTATTATAAAATCTTTTGTCAGTTGATTTGATTACCTATCTATGTGGATTCTAATAAAAGTAGTGGTGTGTGGAGTAAACAATAAAATATATACAGGATGTCCCACTAAAGGTATAACAGCCGACCATAAACCATACATTCTATGTATGGAATGTAGAATGTATGGTCTATGGTCGGCTGTTATACCTTTAGTGGAACATTCTGTATATATTTTATTTTATGAAATTTGCAACAATGTCCAGTAAAATGTTCTTATATCGACCTTAATTTCGAAATATATAGACTTTCCGATATTTTTGAAAAACGTCAATAACTAGAAAAATATCAGTCAAAATCATTGATTGACGTTTTTTAACTTTTTATGAGCGTAAAAATTGTTTGTATTTTGGCTTTGAACTTGAATATACTTTCCTTAACTCATAAAAAGTTCAAAAACACCAATGTAAGGAACAAAATATATGAATCTTATTGGAAATATCTTCCTCTTTCCAACCAATGATATGCTTAGAATTAGATTTTTGCTGATAGCTTTCTAGTTATTGACGTCTTTCAAAAATGTCGAAAGATCTATATATCTCGAAAACTAAGGTCGATATAAGAAAATTTTACTGGACATTGTTTGTTGCAAATTTCATGTAGAATCTATGGCCTTCGGCTGTCACTCATTTCGTGGGACACCCTGTTCACAAGCAGAGAGGATGAACATAAAGGTTGGAGAAACATTGTAGAAAACACCTTAAATTTGCGGGGAAACACCAACTTTTTGAAAAGATACTTTCAATTTGATGCGACTTTATGCAAAACTAAAAGTAACCCACATTATTTGGCTGAAATTTGCACCAAAGATAGAGCTTGGCCTGAAAAATGCCAATACCAAATCTGGCACCCCTAGAGTGGTGAGTTATGGAGCTGCAAACATGAAATTTGAAAATATTCAAATGAACATATTATATCATGAACGGTAGCGAATTTTGTAAATCTGATTGCAGACTTTTGTTCCTAGCATTGAGGAGCATAAATATGCCAATTTTCAGCCATATATTTTTACAAAATTTTTCATATTTCTTGAACCTATGTCTGTATTTCCAATTTTATCATATGCCTGAGTTTGTCTCTTCAAGATGCATCATTTGGTACCAAGATCAACCAAATCCGAAATCCAAACATCTGTTCAGAATTCTTAAAATTCATAGACATGATATTTTTGAAGTAGAATAAAGAGTATCTCAGATTTTATTGAGATTTGCACAATAGAGAAATGTTGTACCCAAATTTGGCGCCAAGATACTACAGTTATAGTGAAAACTTGGTAGATTTGTATTTGTTGGCAATAAAAAGCTGAAAACATATTTAAAAAGCTTTATTTAAAAATTTAACAGTTACAATCGGCATCAGTTAACTTACTAAGTAGATTTCTTGCAATTTTCTTACACATATGAGTTAGTAAAAGCATGTGCTAAAATACTTCAATAAAATAAAATAAATGAAGTAGAGTTCCTAGCAAGCCAGTCATAGAGATTTGAAAGACTTATATTGACGTAAATCAATCAATTGAAGATGTTTACGATTGAAGCATTATTGTTAGTCAACTTATACTAAGGAACCATTGAACAATAATATTAGAATGAAATTCATCAAATTGAAATCGAAATTTAGGATATACTATAAGTCATAGAAATCAGTAATATTAACAGATACGACATACAACATTCCAAATGAGAATTCAACACTTAAAATACAATAAAACACTTACAATATTCAATAAATAACGTAATTAAATTTTTCAAACATATGATAACAATGAATTTCAACAAAATTTATAAATTTACTTTCCAAATTAATATTCAGAATGAACATTTATAATTTTGAATGGAGTTTAATTAAAACTAAAACACGTGTAGCCTAACAAACCGTTTTTAATTGCAAGAAATCAAGTTCAAATATATGGAATTATCCAAACAATTTATGGAACATTGACCTACAGCCTCAAGGTAGTGAATGAAACTTTAGGAATGATATTGATGAATCATTTCAGCATATAAGTTAATGAACAAATTACAAACTCTCTAGACAGAAGGCACAGTTGATAGTATTCTAAAATGTCTAAGAATAATAATTGATTTGTAAATTCAAAATAATGAGAGTCAAGCGATAGATAATTGATAACTTCAATAATATCTTAATTTTTTGCAGAATAATAAACAGTAAGTTAATTTGTAAATTTTATACTTGCATAATTTCTGAAAACGTATGTATGTATTCAGGGCTACTCAATCTCTTATTTGTAAAATTTGTGAAATTTTTCTTCTATTACAATGTATTCTTTCCATATTCACCTTTCCTACATAGTCAATTTCTTACAGTGCAAATTTATTAATCAGTATTTAGGGTTACTTTTGTGAACAAATTTGAACAGTGCTACACAAGAGTCCTGTCCTGTGACAGGACAGTAGGCTATATCGGCCAAATTTAGTATAAAAAGCAACAATATAAAATTTAGAATGACAGATGGAAGATCTCAATTTTCAAATTCGTTGAATGATTTACAGTTGAGATAGACAGTACGATTCATATAACTTGGCAGCGTGCAGGGAGTGGGTGGATGCGCTACATCTGAACTTGACTGCTGCCAAGCTATTTGCTGACTACTTGATCAGTTCAGTAGACGTATCTGCTCATATTAGCGCGAAAATCCGAATGTCTGATTCCAAATGTGTGAGCCTGGGGGATGTCAATCTGGACCTGAAAAAATATATGAAAAATTGACAATAAGAAATTGAAATGAGATCGATATGTATTTTTATGATAATTTATTATTTATTATTCATCATGAGAAAATATAAGATAGTTTGAAGAATTTTATCAGTAAAAATCACATACTATCAGATAGAAGAATGTCGCTCACACGAAACGTTTATTGTTTGTTTTAAGATTTTTTACTGTGAGATTTACAGGATTTTCTACAGAAGTATAAGTGGCCAAGAAATGGATAAGTTTTCCTAAAAGTTAAGAGTTTTGAGCTAGTTTGCTTATAGTGTGTGTTTATATGTGATGTTTAATGTGTTATATTTGCAGAGTAGCCTATCTACTTATGACTATAATAGAATCAATAATTCTATTCAATTCAACCCAAAATATATAAAAGAAAACAAAATTCAACTTCTTATCTTATCTTATAAAATTATAATACAAAAAACAGCCTTCATGGTGGAGTGTGCTGAATAGAAAGAAAGGAGGAAAATACCTAGCCAACTATGGTCTCTCATGTAATAGGCTGGTAGAGGGTATAAAAGTAAGGAATGAAGGGTAAAGAGGAGCAAAAGGGATGAATGGGAGAGGAAGATAGGAAAAGAGAGAGGAAGAGAAAAAGATAAACAAAGAAAATAAGAAATTCACATTGTTTCTGATGGTAATGTAAATATTTTTGAAACATTTGCTGAATAATAAAACACTTCACATTTTTGAACGTTCACACCAAAAGGGTGTAAATTTGTCTAATTTGATTAAAATTGATATTTGTGATAGTTTTTAAAAGAATAAAGCATAAGGTAGTATAAGCAAAAGGTAGCACGGCAATGGATAATGTTTTTTCTCCGAAAGTAAATGCACTGGTGCAACATATCTACAATTACCTTTTAAAACCTTACTATTCTATTGGAGAAATTTTTCAAATTTTGTTCTAGAACACTATCAGGATTGATGAAGTTATTTATTACATGAGAGTATACAACGCAGCGGGTTGTGTTACAAATTGTTGACAATACCAAATTTTCTGGATCAAGTTGAATGTTGAGGAAATTATAGCTATCGATCGATATTTTGAAAGTAATATGCCCTCAGCTACCCTGAAGGCGACTCCTACGATTTCAAATATTGACAACATAGACAATCATGGAGAATGGTTAGATTTGATTCCATCTGATTTGGCACGTACATTAGAGTAGGTATTTCCACTTTTCCACATCTATCCATAAGGACCTTCCAATACTCACACCACTATAGCACATAGGAGGAAAACTCAACCTTATATTGACTTATTTCGGCAAATAAAATTGAACTATTAAACACTAATAATATATTACTCTAATAAAGTCGATCAGAGCTTGGATCTTGAACAAGTTATTAGTTTATTATCTGCTTATGTTTTTGGTCTAATTGAAATTCAAAAACATCATCAACACCCAACTGGTTTCAATTCCAATTAAAAAAAAAACTCACTATCAGCGAAAAATCGTTATTTGGCCCTAATCACATAAAATTATTATTTAAGAATAGAATCAAAAAATAATATTTTAATTGCTTGAAAATATTCTAAAAAGTAACAAGCTCAAGATAATATAGCATCTACCTCATAGAGTTGTTATTCAGCGAGAAGGTAAGCCTAATAGATGATTTCTGAATCCAATATACAGTATTTTTATATAATCCGCAGTTCTGTTAATAAGCTTATTTTTCAATTACATCGTCGATACTACTTACAAATTGTACAGAGTGAACTGCTTTATTCACATGATCAGGTTACCAATACTGCAAAAGGAAACACTGATACTATTCGTGAAATCAAATAAAATGTTTCAACTTCTACACAACTTTCTTCGCTTTCTATAATAATTTTCAGAGGATGGTAGCCTGGACTGATCAGTTTGTATCCGTTTGTTTAATAAATTACATCCCTACTATCAAGTTATAGGAGAAATGTGCTTTGAAACAAATATTTTTGTAGCGATAAACTTACTTAGTATCAAAATTGATCAGTGTGTTATAATACAGTGTGGGATAACACACACTTTGTTATTCCGCACTCATGAGAAAGTTGGTGAAATTTAGTTAGCTTGTTAATACTACGGTACGGTATCAATAGTTTATTTAATATATTTTATGTTCCAGTTCGGGTGTCATCAATATTATTATAATCCTCCTCGTGATTAACTCTCAAGTAATCGATCGATTTGGTGTTACTATGAGTACGGTAATGCAAAGTTAGATTACTGAAATAAGTCCACTTTTATTGAATTATACTTATTAGGTAAAAATGGTCAACTCCTGAATTTGTAAATTTTCAACTATACCTGCATGCTCTCTAAATAAATTACTTGCAATTGCTTTTATTGAGGACATCTAATAACACAATAAACACCATCAAGAAAATGTTTAGTTTTCAGTACTATATAGGCCTACAGTACCGGTAGTGTGAATTAATGAAATAACTCATAGACACACGGTAATATCTGTAACAAGGTTTACGAATACCGTACTTCTATTGTTTGCTTATAATGATGACTGCATTTGTAAATACAACAATATTGTATTCCTTCTATATTCACTCTTCCTTCACGGGGCTACTATATACAATAACAATAATTATTGAAATGGAATAAAAGTCATCAAGAACACTTTTTTTAACGACCATATGTACCAATATAGTACACACACAGTAAGGTTTTTCCATGGACCATGTGTACCATAGTTGGACATATGCAATAGACATGTTCCTAGCACTGTGTTATATCAGGAGCACAGCTATAGTGCATTTCAATAGCAAAAAAATAAAATTGCAACCCCAAAGAAATAATACTTTACCCTGGGACCAGAACCAGCTCTTTTAAGAGCTCTACTTTAAAATCTGTTATTTCTTTGGGGTTGCGAATTTTTTCTTTATTGTGTGAAGAAACCCAAAAATTATTGTGGTCCACTGATAAAGTTGCCAAATGATAGCGGTCGTTATTTACAAATAGTGTTATTCACAATGTTATTTAATAACATGTTTCGACTCATTCCGTCGACTCAATGACGAGTCAAAACTTGTTATGAATTAAAATATCAAGGCTCGGTTGCACAAAAGCCGGTTAAATTTCAACTTTGATTAATTTCACGAGATCCTATAAGAGACGGCTTTTTTTAAAAAGACGGCTTCTCTGATTGGTTCTCGTGGAATTAATAACGGTTAAAATTTAACTGGCTTTTGTGCAACCGGCACTAAGACCGGTCCTTGATTTTTATTCCATTTCAGTATTTCTTCTATAATACTGAGCATGTGGCTGATTGAAGATCCTTTCTATATTATGATGGAATTCTTTTAAAATGCAAATATAGAGTTAAATTTATGTTATTTGTGAAAATAAGCAATGAAGAATGTCTGCACGAACCTTCTCAGGCGAATAAGCACCGGGCCCCGGCTTGGTGGAGTGGTCGGATGGCACAGTGTAGCGTGAGCTGACCGAGTAGGCGGGTGACTTGGCCTTGATGCTGTCGGCACTGATGCTGTTGTAAGCACCCGGCCCCGGGGTGTTGACGCGGTCATCTATGAACTCCTTCTGCCGGCCTGAGATGCTGAACGCGGGTGCGGCCCGCTTGTTGCCCTCCTTTGTGTTGCCAAGGGCTGCAGGGATGTTGTACACGTTGGGGGCTGGAAAACGATCACAAAAAGTCAGTTTTATTCTGAAAAACACAAATTGAAATTGTCAACCACTTTTATTATTATGTAATCCATGTTTTATTCATTTATTTATACATTGATACATACAATATCATTCTCAATTATGAATGATTGGAAAAGGAACAACAGTTCCTGTATAAACAGAATAAATTGAACCTGGTTTCGTGGCTTCACCAGCTTTATCATTATTTTCCCTTATGGAAAAGTACCACAACATCACAAAGAACAAAACTATCATGATTATTCCATAACTTTTGTGGTTTCAAATTTATTACGGTACCTATTATTAACACTATTCGCCTACATTAATAGATTGTCCAAGCATTTCTCTTATTCGTTTTTATTAACACTCCAACATGTGAATACTATTTAGCACAGTAATTATTTGAATGGATGAATTGAATTTATTTATTTGCCAAAAACAAAATACAAAAAAGCTTTACAAGAAATATGCTACTGCACTAAACTAGAGCATATAATATGAAAATTCAATCTATTTTTTCAAGAATAGATATTTGAGGGCACCAGGGATTGTACCCCATTATTACCCTCATAACGCGCACGCTAATGAAGAGAACAAATTAAAATGGAAATACATTAGACTGCCACTTACGATAGGACATGAATGATAAACATGCATGCACATGTTCACCAACACATGTTCAATATGTACCGTACCCTAGGCTATGCATGTTTTGTCATCAGTGAGATGTTTCTAACTCAAAATAAACGATCAATAACAATAAATAAACCACTCGAAAATTACAAATTATGATAGAAAAATAATTAAACCTCAAATAGAGCAGCGAAGAAAAAATAAACAAAAAATCGGAGATAAAAAATCTGAACCTCAAAAAATTTTGCTCGAAGCCTTTCGCTATGATGACATAAAAATGTATTACGTCATGTATATCGTTATAGTGGCCAGCCTTAGTCATGATAAAAAATAGGAGATGAACTCTACAAATATGAATGAAGAAATATATATATGTTAATATATATGAAATATATGAAGTTCAATATATGAATGAAGAAATAGTTGAGCATCCTTGGGTCCGTATTAAAATAGAGAAAAGATAGCATAAGAAGATATCCCATTGTATAGGCTAATTTATACTCCAAATTCTGAAGCCAATTTTTTGTTAACTAAAGCCGATTACTGTCGACTACTGCCTATTATTATACTATAAAACATACCATAAAGAAACAATAGCGTAAATATATATCCAATGGTATAATGAGTCTATGTCGCAAATTTTACTGTTATCTCAAGCCGATTACTGTCACTTATTGTCGATTTTTACTATTTTGGCCGGGTGAGAGTGTAAGAATGGCACAGTATGAGAGATTACCAACGTCAAATAGCTTCACGAAAAATAACTACTAGGACTATCGGCCTGAGTTAACAGTGAAAATTGGAACAAATGTAGGGATATCTTCTTAGGCTATATTTTCTCTATTGTATTACATCTGGCCACCAGGCTCGACCTCCAGTAGATACCACAAAACTGTTCTTCCCTTCATTAAAATATAGCCTCCACTTACCAGGAGTGCTACTAGTCTTCTCGACGGTTGTTTTCAGTCCGAAAGTATACTTTGGCGAATTGTCGTGAACGATTTTCTCAGACTTTTCAGGATTGTAGTCACCGGGAGCCGGTGTCGTCTCAGACTTGGACTCCTTCGGTCTGGAGTGCAGGGTGGCGGCTGGAGGGGTGTCCTTTCCTGCAAATTGAATATTTAAAATAAAATGAAATCATTCCTCCAGATAATCCAAAGATATCAATCTTGTTAGAATAAAATTACAAGTTTTTATATCTATACTCAATATTACAAACTATCGGTATGAATTTCGAGAATAACGATGGAATGCTGTTTTCCATGAGTTACTTCCAAATTGTCTCATTTCTCAAAATTGAATTCTTGTAGTTGATTTGATTCATTAATCGGTTTGTGAATGTAGTGTTTCAAATTAATTTTATTTGATAAATTCTGGTTGATTTTCATCTTTAAAAAATAAAGAAATCATGAAAAATAAAGAGTCAACTGAACATTTTTAACATTTCATGAATGTTTTTATTTCAGCTTAAAGTTGTCATTTCGTTGATAAATTCGTTTTTTCACAAAGATGATTCATGAAATGTTAGAAATGTTTAGTTGACTCTTATTTTTCATGATTTCTTTATTTTTTAAAGAATCGTATAAGCATTTCTTCAAAAATGGCGTAATACGGTGGATAAATAAGGTACGATTATAAACGATTTTCAAGAGCAGCAAGAATTGATTCAAAAACTACATTCCCAAGTAAAATCTGGCCAATCACATTTGGTGATTCAATTCAGAAAAAAAATACTGGTAGCTGATTAACGATTCCCATTGGGTTTTCACTTATAATGTTGTTGAGAATTGTTCGTGAATACAGCACTAAATTACATTACATAGAAAGATTAAACAAGCATTATTTGAATATAATTATGAACGTTTTTCAGTATAGCTCAGAAAATAGAATTGATACAGTGAATTAAATCGATGAAATTTGTTGAATTGATATTGTGGAATTCATAAAACACAATCATTTATAAACACACAATTCATAAACACTGTGTTTCCATAAAACACAGTTTTATTTTTGTCACATCCACATATATTATAATTTTGTACAGGACTGCAGTATAATAGTGTATAATTTATTTATTTATTTATTTATTCATGGAGACAACAGGTAAAAACCCATTTTGCCTCCTCCACACTATACAATAATTTCCAACATAATACAATTTTCAATAAAAAGAAGATAGAAATAAATGTACCTGTAATAAATAGATGTGGATGTGACAAAAATAAAACTTAATTGAATTGGTTTTCAAAAAACTATTTACAGACTACTGTTTTCGATCAATCGATAAATTTACAATAGATTTATCAATAGATAATTCATTCACACTTGCGATGGACAAGTGCAGTCAATCTTATTTCAAGTGCAGGTAACAACCAGTTTTCTTTTTAAATCTGACTGTAAAATGTCTATTAAATTCACGTTTTGGGCTTATCATCATTGAATTATCAAATATTCTCTCTTGAATAAAAATCCCGTTATTGATTCAATCAGGATCTATTGTTATCAATCTTGAAAAATAAGTCCTTATTTTTGGTTACGAAAGTAAAAATCAAAAATTACAAAATTTCTCAAATTACCTTTAGCACTCAGTCCAGTAACATTGTATTGGCCGGGTCCAGGTCCCGCTGTGTCTAATTTACCTCCATGTCTGTGAAAATATGAAATTTAGTTGAAGATTCAAAAAAAAAGAGGTCTGAAAAATGTTTGGAAATCTCATTCAAATTGCTGTAGTGAGATTCACTTCAACTTGTTAAACTTTGGTTTAATTGGAAGATTTGGTGGTTTTTATGAGGAAATCTGACTCATAGTCAATCTCACTTGAGAACACATTGATTTGTCTTACAAAAATCACTGATCACATCACTGATATTATTCAAATCAATCATTTTAATTAGAATTATTGCAAAACAGAGATCATGAGAAATAGAGAATAATGAAATGAGAAGAAAATTGCATACCTGCTTCCAAAACTGAAGGCTGGAGCTCTGCCTCTTTTTGAATCAGTGGAGATCGTTCCTGAAAAACAATGAAAACTGTATTATAGGCAGTCATACGTTTTCGAGAAAATAGTAGAAAAGAAAGAGAGAAAGTGATACAGGAGCTGAATAATCAAATGAATAAAATCCTATTATATTAAGCGAGCAATTTCTGTATACTATCTGTATATATTCTTATATGTGGTTATTTATATTTGATTATTTGTATCCAACGGATCTAGAAAACGGCTTATAAATACAAGAAAGTAGCCCTTTTAATTCATACAATTTGAAAAGATATAAATATACTTGCGTGATATTCTTCATATCCCATTACTATTCAATTGATCATTTCAATTATTAAAATAAATTCAAAATTCAATCGGAATTATGTTAAATTATGAAAAGTTAGTAATGAAATCCACTAATGTAGAACGATGAAGAAAACGAAGAGTAATCTTGAGAAATCTTTGTTCATTTGAAGTAGATAAAATATAGGAATAGATAAATAGATAATGACAACTTACCAACTAGTGTGGGAAGGGTAACGCAAGCTGGTCCAGGACTGGAGTATTCAGCAGCTATGGGACCTCTCCTCTTGGTTGGAGTCCATGGTCGTTGCTGGAAACCACCCATTCTAAACAAAACAACAAAAAATGTTGAAAAAAGTATTAAAGTATATATCATTCGTTATCAAGAATCAACATTCTCTATTGATGAATTTCGCATTTTTTTGTAAATGCTTCAGTTAATTCATCTTCCTGAGCAATATTTATTTATCATAAGTTCAAATAATTGAAAACATTCGCATCACAATCATTGACTTTCATTTCATTGAACATTTAGGTAATGATTTTTAGGCTTTTGTTGCCTTTTTAGAAGAAGAACATCCTGTAAGAAGAATATCTCAATTCAGTTCTTTATGACGCATGACACGATTTTAAATTATATTAAATATTAAGGCTGTACAAAGGCTAAAAATAAACTTTCTACTCGTGATATTTTTCGAAGTTTTTCGATTTGTATATCATCAAGCTATCAAAATAAAAAGTTTTCTGAGGTAAACATTTTTTCCGATCATTACTTTTTGAGATATGAGCGCCTGAAGTTGGAATTTTTGGGACAGAACATTTCAAATTCGGTGAGATATAAATCCATGAGATTCAGAGGATAGATTCTTCTTGGTATTGTTGATCTAGTAAAACAAAAATTGTCTGAAAATATCAATTTTTGGAAAAGTTATTCAATTTACTAAAAATAAAAGTTATTTTTGGTTATTTTTAGTAAATTCTATAACTATCCTAAAAATTGATATTTTTAGAAAATTTTCGTTTTACTACATCAACAATACCATGAAGAATCTATCCTCTGAATCTCATGGATTTATCTCTTACCGAATTTGAAATGTTCTGTCCCAAAAAATTAAACTTTAGGCGCTCATATCTCAAAAAGTAATGATCAGAAAAAAAAGTTTTCCTGAGAAAACTTTTTCATTTTGATAGCTTGATGATATACAAATCGAAAAACTTTGAAAAATATCACGAGTAGAAAGTTTATTTTTAGCCTTTGCACAGCCTTAAACTGTATTGTAATTGTTTAATTTTATAACTGCAAGAGTCTAGGCCTATACGGTATGAAAAAAATATTTACACCGCTCAGTGACTAAGTCTAATTACAAAAACAAAATTTGTATGAAGGCCAAAAATAACTTAAAATCAGGCTATCTAGTTTCCATCCAATGCGTTGCAAAAAATCATGTCTTTTTTCTATCTTTAAAAAACTGTTTCAACTAACCATGCATCATTTGTGAGTCCCGTATCAATGCAATTCTAACTTGTTTTCATCTACATACTCACATAACGTATACCATGGCATTGGTTGATTTTAAGACGGTGTTTTACCTCTAAATTTTCTAGTTCATCAGTAGGTGACAAACTGGAAAAAGAATGAAATTATTCCTTTTTTAACATTACTATTATGATCATAAAGAATTTTCAAACACTATGACGGTGTGCCTTATGAATAAATATGAAATTTATTTGGAATTAAGCTGAATGTCAATGCGTCTAAAAATTACAGAGCAAGAGACACATAACACATACATTCATAATCTATATTCTATATCTATATATATATATATATATATATATTATATATATATATATATATATATTATATATATATATATATAATATATAAAAGCGAAATGGCACTCACTCACTGACTGACTGACTCACTCACTCACTCACTCACTCACTCACTCACTCACTCGCATAACTAAAAATCTACCGGACCAAAAACGTTCAAATTTGGTAGGTATGTTCAGTTGGCCCTTTAGAGGCGCACTAAGAAATCTTTTGGCAATATTTTAACTGTAAGGGTTGTTTTTAAGGGTTTAAAGTTCGTCTTTTAGCATGTATATTCTTCTTCTCCCAATCTCTTAAATATAATTGAAATTTCCATATCATATGTTACTATAGAACTATAATCACGATAGAGTACCTCTTCGAAACAGTTGTTAACTGGCAACTAAATTAATAATTTTGTCAGGTTGGCATTAAGTTGAGTTGACTTTGTTAGGTTGGCACCAAGTTGAAGATTTAAATGCATTTATCGCGGAAAAACTGATTGGGCACTGCTACTTCAATCCTGGGAATATAATATTACTAGCCGTCAGGCTCGCTTCGCTCGCCATATCCGTTTAGCCAGACGTTTAGTCTGGTCCCCCGACTGGATTGTTCTAACATATGATAAAAATGCTCAAATGAAAAATGCAGGCGGGCGAAGCGAGCCTGCTGATCTCATTCTCGGACGATCCAGTCGGGGGTCTAGGGGGCGGAGCCCCCCGGCTAGACGGATATGGCGAGCGAAGCGAGCCTGACGGCTAGTCCACTATAAATATCATGAATTTAGAGAAACTCTAGTTTACTCTTCCAAATACTAGAATTATTATTATTATTTCTTAATTCCATTCTTTTATACTGAAGTGTTCATACTTAACTGTCAATTATTTTCGTTTTGTAGTGAATTTCAAATAAGACTGACATAGTTAATACTTATATTGAATACATAGCATATTTTGTAACCTTACTCGTTTTTCAAGTGAGATGTGTTTAATACCTTCAATATAATATATACGGTACTGTCCATATTACAATATACTGCACAATTAATAAAACATTATCTAATGACTTTTCCTTTTATATTGGAACTCCAATATAATTTAATCCCAATACAATATTTCAATCCCTCCGTCGAACTCACAAATAGAAATGTATGCAGGTTGCAATTATTGATTATCTCCAACTTTGGAATGATTGACAGCTTGACAACCACATAATATAAAAAGAAAACAACTCAATTTGGCTTGCTCTACTGCTGCAAAGTTTGATCAATGCCCTTTATTGAGACAAGATTCTCCAGGAATGTTTCCACCAATCAATAAAGGGTTCATTGGGCAAATCTTTGAGCTAACTTGGCTGCGTTTGCATGTACAAATACTTTACACGCACTTTAGGATGGAATAAAAGCAATAGCATTATTGTTACTACACCAGGTTCTACAACGTGACTGAAAAGAGAAAAAAATGAATGTTTATATTTACATATAATGGCTGGTAGTAGTAGTAGTAGTAAAGTTATTTAATAATAATAATTGGTGAATAGAATAAATGTATTACAGGACGACTAATAATACTATGTACTAGAATGGCCTTTACTATACAGCGATCTTTATTTGAAAGGAGTGTACATGGTTGTAATTCAGTAACAAAACATGTAATCGGTGTAATGTAGGACTAAAGTTTAAAGTAGTGTGGATTAGAGGTACCGTACTGAAGTTAATTTTACAATGTTCTATATAAATGAATTAGCCAGGCAGGAGATGTGAATCAAATACATACATAACTTACATTATCAAAAAATAAAATAAAAAGTCTAAGTACGTGCCCATTTTAAAAATGTTTTCTCACACACAACATGTTTCAACAGTAATGTCATTTTCAAGTTTATATTTCATTTATTGATAATATTAAGAATAGCCCTAACTGAAAGAGGTAATAATTTACATTTTCTATTTGATAATCAATTTAATATTTTTCAATCTTAGAAGTTATAGAAGCAGCCCCAATGCTTGAAATCAAGCAAAATTATGGAAATATTCACATCAGTTTGATGAAAAATTTTAGTAGCTCACCGAAGGCTATTTTAATTGAGATTGAATCATCAAGTCTAGTTTAACAAAATAGAGTTTATTATAACACGTTAAAGCTTCTAACAAGCCATTTAACTCCTTTAACACGAGCAACCATGTCATCATAAAAGACAAAAAGTACATTAAAACGGTTGTTTACCTGCTTTAAGATGAACATAAATGATAAACTACTGGAAAGCACCAAATAGTCGTATCTTATGTGTGTTCCTACACGAATAATAACTATATGCAGAATGATACCTCCAAAACCGGTTCCAATCTAGATGAAAAGTTTGTTAAGTGTCACTTCAGAAGTCCTAAAATATCACTTTATTTGTCCACGCCTTATAGGGATGAAGTTCTGAACTTCTTACCATTAAAGGATTCGTTCCTACAACCAATACTTGATTAATTGTATCAAATGTCAAACCAACATTCATCAGTACATTTGCATCATGTTCGTGAAAACGTATTCCATGTACGGTACCGGTAGCTTGTAAAGTGAATGAAGCATGTCCTTAAATTAATTTGATTTTATAGATTACAACCATTTAAAACCACATTTATGTATAGCCTATTTGTAAAATTGTTATTTAACAGGATTGAAAATAAACATCTAGTACAATATCATATTTAACATTATCCAACGTCTTTGCATAGGCTATTCGATTTTTTACCACAATATAATGTAGGCCTAGGCCTACCGAATGATATTATTTACTAGTCAAGGTACAAGAGTATGAAAATTTATTAAAACACTTCACTTATATGGGCTACTTTATTCAAATTAGTAAAAACAATATGTAGTAGCCTACCCTTTTAAAATGTTTTAATAAAAGGGTACTACAAGTTTTATATTGTTTTTATTAAAATGAAAATGTATGTATAGGTACATGATCACCTACATTTTGCTACATTACCATTAACATAATATGTTAATATGATATATTATAATATGATATATTATATCATAATACTTGATAACCTCCATATTCAAAATGTACCGTACCAAGAGTAATGCAACGTGCTAACTACAAGATTCTGTTACTGAACCGATTTTGGCCTTCAAATGCATCGGGTTCAGACTTCTGCTAATGAATGGTTAATGAATCTAATGATTATGGATAATTCGGTGTGGGTTCCATAAGCATATTACCACTGGAATATCGTTTTAGACCTTCTTTGCATTTTTTGACGTGTACGATGCTTACGTCATGTAGGCTCCGCTTAGTTTGTACGTGGGTGATGAGAGGGGATGCTGATGATAATGGGTGTGGCCAAAGTGTGTTCCAAACCACAGGGAAGATATTTAGAAGCACATAACTGTCATTTTTCCAGACATTTATTATTTTTTATCTCAATTCTTGAGAAAATTAGTTCCAGGTTAACGTTATTTTTCTCTCCCAAGCATTGAAATGATAAGTAATTTACATAGGATATGATATTTTACATGGGAGTGTTGATAGTAAAATAAAATAAAGTTAAAAATAAGTGAGTGTTTAATTTTAATAAAAAAGAAATGAGAACTTTTGTAAAAATAGAGTTAAGAAGGATAGACGAGCTGATCAGAATATGTCACTCTTCCAACGAAAGTACAAAGAGCACGTTACTTATCCAATGTGAGTGATTGAATAATATATGACTCTGGCCATTGAGTCGCTTTCTCATGATGATATTATTAAAAATTTAGATTCTTCATTCTTCCTCCATTCATCAAGTTTTACAAAGAATATTCTTCATTTTCATATGTTTATAATTTACGAACTAGAAAATTGACCCATTACCTACTATAATCCTACGGTGTAGTTTAATACCAAAAAGACTAGTTCCATCAAGTGAGTTCTAGTAATACATGTATTTTATCCTGTTTTCATCAATTTTCAAAGCGTCTTGCTATGTTTTACATAGATTTTGTATGAGACAAGAAAGACTGATTATATGATCCGGTCACATTTGCATAGCTGGAGTCCGCCCCCTGAGTAAGAGTGGGCAGAGTCGATACATTGATATTCACACTGTCTAGAATTAGCGACCCGACCGTATAAGGAGTGCCGCGAGAATCTTCCACAATCGAATAAAATCAAATAAAAATGTTAGACGAATAAAATAAATTTATATTAATATAATTAAATTGTAAAAAATAAATCTCAATATGGTTGAGATTCAAAGAATCAATTAGAATAGAATGAGAACATGACAGTGGAATAGAATAAACTGTATGATTATGTTTAAAATAAAATGTGTAAGTTAGAACGAAATAATTCAAAAACTAGTTGGTACTTCCTTTCAAAAGACAAAACAGTTACCAGACAAAAAATTACGCTGCATGCCTGCAGTTGGTATTTCCTAAAATATAAAAACGGGAATCCAGAAAACGTTACACCTGTGCCTATCATTAAATTCAATTCCAGATATATTCTCTAATAATTTGCGCAATTTTAGCAAAAAATATTGTGAACTTGTACATGTTTAATCAATTTTGTAGACCATAAATACTTTGGTTTTTAATTTTCTTTTCTTTTTCTTAAAGTAGGCTTATTTACTACCTTTTCTCTCTTTATTTTTCAGTTATTAAATTTTTGTGTTATTTTCTATTATGATGATAGTTCCGAATTATTTGATTGTTATTTTTTCTCATTTTTTTCTTAATTTAGCTGCTGTCTGTGTAGCTAATCAACTTTCGATGAGACTTGTTTTGGCATAAAGCTGTAAGCATCTATAAGTTATAATTTTTGTAAGTTAATAAATTAACTATCCTGAATAACTAATTCGTTTATTTTCAACTTTGATAAATCTATTGACCAATATATTGTGCTTGATATTAAACTGAGCCCAATTTTATTCCTTATATATTTTTCAGACAGTGATTTGTTTCTAATATGTTATCAAACATCAGCGTAACTAGTTTCATATTATTTATATTAGATTCATAGTTTTAGTTTTTTAGACCCTGTGATAGATGTCTTCAATGAGCCACAATGAATAATTCATCTATTTCGCCAATGAAAGTTTCTTCTGTAATTATTATTCAAAGATGCAGTGTTTTAATCAACAGTTGTCACCTCAAGCTTCAGTGGGTTGATGCTAACATTGGAGTGAACTATCATCTAAGATCCATTATTTTTTATAAGAACTCTATTTTTTGTATTCCTTCTGCAAATTGATCAATCTCATTCAGAAGTACAATGTTATTTCAATATATTTAAGCTTACGTTGTGTCTTGCGAAGTTCTCAATAATCTATAAAAGTATATTGCAGATTATAGTATCAAAGATATGGGATAATTAACATTAAATGTTCTTTTTTACTGTGACAAATCACTTTCATATTCAACCGGTAGCCTGCTTCCAGACATTGAGAGATAATATGGAAATTGCTATGATGATAGACTTTCTTTTAAGGTGGTAATACTGAGTGATACAATCATACCTAATATATATAATTAGCACGAATCAAACTATACGTTTTATAATAACAGACTGTCTACAATTGATTAAAATATGATACCGTAGAAAAATTATTTTCTTTTGTATCTGTTCTTGATTTAATATATTTCAATTTTTTGCATGCATTCGTTTGTATATTTGTATTATGTCTTGTGTGTGTAAATGAATGGAGTAAAATTGAACAGATTTAATAGAATTACTTTTTCATCGTTAATATCAATTAATATTAATTATAGTTCACTCCTTCACTCTTCGATACCGTTAATATCAAAGAGGAAAAGAAGAATTATCCATTGATCCGTCAAAAAAAAAAATAATAAGTTGGGGAATATCAACTATTTTTCAATCAACATAGACTAAACTTTTCAAATAATAATATTTCTATGCATCCTTGAACATAAATTAACTTCAATAAACTCACCTTATACAAATTCAGTAGATGAGTAAAAAATCCGAAAACAATAGTTGTGTCCTTGCAAGACGGGAAAGCTTGCTGCAATGAGGAGACAGACACCTGTGTTGGGCACGTATCACTTGCAACTGATCAACTCGCCATGCACTGTCAGTCTGTTTATCGTGACTCCTAGTGGGGAGAACTCTCTGGAACCGCACCGCCAGTCACGGAGGGGGCTCTGTCCCCTCACCCCCCCACTGGTGGGTAATAAACCCCCTCACCCACCAAATCCAAATAGGATCGATGCTTTCTCAGCTGGGAAACTCAAGAATGATTTGAAATCCATTCAAGATACAGTTCTCCCTCCTTTGTACCCTGCTTCATCTTTCTTTATCATCCTCTATTCTTCCTCCTTTATCATTCTCTATTATACTTTATTCCCCCTCCTTTATCACTACACCTTCAGGAATCGAACATCTATTAATAGATCGGATGACAAATACTTGCTACTCAATTTTTTATCCATATAATAACAGATTTTGAGTAGCAGAGAGATTGAATGAGGGCGGGAGGAGAGTGACGAATCAATAAAGATGTCAAGGCTCGTCAAAATAATTATAGTCAAATTCCAACTATATAAAGGTATTGGAGTTACTGCATTCTATTTCTTCTATTCAATTTTTTTTCGTCAATGCATAAAGTAAGTAAATATTATTTACTTATAACTTATTATAAGATTATTTCTGTGATCTCTGGTCATTGAGTTCAATGATTTAAGAATTAAGAATGCAGTAATTTATCCAGGGGTGCTCACCTTCCTCATGTCCATCAACGCACCCTTAAATATACCAAATTTTAGTACCAACCCCTTCCGCAATTAATAGGCACCCTCGCAAAAAAAGGCCGTCAGTCGCTATTTTTAATACTGCGGACGTTTTTTGGAACCCCCCAGAATTTATTGTTTTTTGAACCACGAGACCCCCCCCACTCCCTCTGAGGCGGCTAATGCGTTTTCGCCCTGCCTCCCCCCTCACCCAATGGGCATTCCTGATAGATTCATCCTAATCTTAATGAACAATATAGGCTACTCTTCGATTTATTTCTACAGGAAAATTCTAAAGTAAATAATAAAGGAATAAGTCTTTTGAAATTCTCTAGACAATGAGGATAAACACACTTTTTCTATGTATTTAAACACGATATGCAGTTAAATAATGACTGCATGCCATTATTTGACTGCATGTCGTGTTTTAATACATAGAAAAAGTGTGTTAATGAATCGCAGCTCGGAATGGATCAAGAGACCATCACTTTTAATGAGTATTATTAATTAAACGAAACTAATTCTACGATAAAAAACTTGAGGGGATTTACTGCTTGCTACTCTGTCACACTATTAAATTTCCGCAATGCTTCTGTCAAATACATTATTTATAAGATTTAAAACCAGTAACTGGAGTGGAAATTTATTGATTTTGTAATATAATGTAGATTGAAGAATAGAATAATTATAACATCGATTGACAGAGATAATGAAACAGATATTCATTTGCATAGTACAGTTACTAAAGTGTGTTTGTAAATGTAGGTATGAATATAGAAATCTCATTAACAGGTAGGCCTAATTAAAACATTATCAACCAGTTATTGCCATAAAGTTCCTACAGAACAAAAACGGATCTATGATAGGATTTCCACAAGAAGGTCATTTTAACCATAGATAGTCTTGCAGGGTGCTGATCACCTCTTAAAATAGAAAGAGCCTTGGAAGTTTAAAAGGATGAATATTGTAAGGCGAGATCGAGCAAAGCTTAAAACTCCCTAATTTTAGTCCCAACCCCCTTCCGCAATAAATAGCACCCTCCAAAAAAAGGGCGTCAGTCACTATTTTTATCACTTAACCTTTGGGTAATATCAGGGAAAATCATAAATATAGAATACATTTCAGAGAGAAGTTGCATTCTTCCAAGGCAATACATTGTATTCTTTTTTCTCTGTGGTGATATTCTAGGTCTAGGATATAGGGGTACACTAATGACATAGGCCTATGACAAAAACAAAATTCTGGTTTACTTTGTAGCGAAAACATCATTCATGACAGGTTTTAGGTCATATATCAGGTTTTGACTATCAAGATTAATATGATAGGAGGGAAACTATTACTGCATTGAAACTATCAATAGTTTCTAATGCATTTTATTTAGTCATGTATTTTCACATCTCAGACTGAACAAATGAGCAAATGAATAAACAGTTAAATTATTCCGGAGTAAAATCAGAATTTCCAGTGCTGGCAGGGGTGCACTCCTCCCCATATGTCACCAGTCACACTGCTTTTGCTTTTTTGGTACCCCCCCCCCAATTCAATTTTGAGCCTCCCTTCCCCACAAAATTTTAGTCTGCGTCCAAGCAGCTCCCTCCCTGTGGGCACTCCTGAAATTCATTCCCAGCTATAAGCTCTCTCATATAGTTTTTGTTTTATTCTAGTTTATACAGTTTTTTATGATTCTATTGTTCTAAAGTTTCTACTGTAATTATTAGTTGAATTTGAACCTAAATTTTCTGCATTATTTCGAAATCTTATGTTTTCTTTTACTGTTTTGCAACTCTCACCAGCGGGCAAAGAGTTTTTTTTTGCTGGTGATGCCTAGATTTTATATTTTATTCAAGTATATGTATGAATATATTCATTTATTTATATTTCTAATGAATATTAAGAATATTATGTAATATGTCTTGAATATTCTAAATTGGCAATAAATGACAATAAACGATAAATATAGTGTGTTCCCTCTAATATTTCGTTTAATCTGACATAGTATTCGATGTATAAAATCTACGAATTCCTCTAAACAAATGAGTAGAACTGAGTAATGAAAAATTGAGATTACATTTCCTATACAGAATACACAGTGTTACATAATAAACGCGTTTATTTCCAAGTATTTGCACTCTAGTATTGTATTGTATCTAGTATAGTATTGCACTCTTGTATTTACCCAAATCTCTATAATAATATTCTCTTCAGTAATACCGTATATTTCCTTGTATTTCCTAATACCACGTCTAGCAACCGTATTTCTCATAAGAAAAGTAGCTTCTTGCATTTTGCAATCGGGATATCCCACGCGACAACACATCAGTGACACTTGCATGACTCACCAATCACAACTCCCATCTGTGAGTGGGAGATGCTGCTGCTTTTCGATTAAGGGGGGCCCTACCAGTTTGGGGGGGGTCACTGATACCCCCACATCATGTCAAGGTCGCCCCACGACGTTGATCGTCCGCCCGCTCCATATATGGGCATCACCCACAGATATATAGTTAGGTGGATGGATTTTGACTACCTATGTTTCAACTACAGGTATACAGATTGACAGTAGTAGGATAGATTCGCTATCAGATAGTCAGGAAGAGAAGCGGAAGATAAGGAGCTCGTAAGAACTGTGGTTTTAGTTGGTGCTACTTTACTGGGCAAATCTTTCTAATACCGGTATTGAATACAAAATTTTCTTATCATTGATTACTGAATAAAGCATAAAGAACTGCTTTTCGCATTCTAACAGATTCAGGCAAATAGTTTCTAAGTACCGGTTGCACAAAAGCCGGTTGAATTTTAATCGTGATTAATTCCACGAGAACCAATCAGAGAAGACGTCTTATCAAACAGGCCTTTTCTAATTAGTTCTCGTGAAATTGATTAAATTTAACCGGCTTTTGTGCAACCGGGTCTAATCCTTCAAAGCAATAAAGCTGATGCATTCCACTGAAAACTTTATCCACTTTATCGCACACATGCGTGGTTTGCTTATGCCAACTCAAAGACCAGCAGAGACCCTCGGAATTTTAAGACACTAATTCCGGTTTCACAAAAGCCTGTTGACTTTTTACCGTTATTAAGCCACGAGAGCCAATCAGAGGAGGCTTCTTTTCAAAATAGCCTTCTCTGATTGGTTCTCGTGGATTCAATCATTATTAAAATTTAACAATCTTTTGTGCAACCAGGCCTGAGAATAGGCTGTAACATTACCAATGACGACTACTGCTGGAGAGTTGACTAGATTCAAGTTTTTTGTCAATCTGGGATGACCAACAATCATACATTTAATTTTCACTGGGTTCAGTCTCAACCTGGGTTCAACAGACCAGAGACGTATTCACACTCTACCAGAGAGAAGTAAGATAGATGTAGACAGGGAAAAAACACGTTATAGACATCACATGGGCCTACTTATTCATTCAAAGGCCTACATCAGCATTAAATTTGTCACACCTGGCTCATAAATACACACTGCAACCTAATTTTGGGCCAGGGTGTCTCCAGGGTAAGAAAGGAAAGACAAGAATTAAGCAGCTGATTCTTAGACTTGGCTTCCGTCATCAATGATTGTGTTTTTTGATTGATGGTTGATAGATGAATGGGCGTTGGCCCACATTGAATGAACCTGACTCCGAAGAGTGTGGGTCGTAAGAAGGAACCTTAAAATAAATTCGTAGTTCTTGGTTCATATTTTTGGTTGTGGCCTTCTGAAGACAATAAATGACTTCTTATTTCCTTCTCTTCCTTACTTACTTACCTTCTCTTAATTACTTCTCTTCCTCTACATATTATTAATACTCTATATTATTTACTCTCGATGTAGTCTTATTATTTTTATTTTCTAATATATTCGTAGTTGAGTGATAGAGTAGACATTACTCTATATGGCTTAAATGAGTGAATCAGTAAAATTATATTTTATTTGATTTACTACCAAATAAAAAGTCATCCTATTTTATTCTATATACATCATAGAATAAGAATGTATATTTAAGAATGTTCAATAGTATTTATTCTCTTCATATTAACACAACTAATATTAATACTTTGGATTCTGCTTACGCAATGAACCAAGTTGAAGATGCAAGGAGATGAAAATGGGAGGGGAAAATAAGAACGGAGATGGAGGTTGAGAGAAGCAGGGAGAGGTTGGAGGAAAAAGAACAAGATCAGTTGAAGTCAGAAGGAGAGTGTTCGTAAGAGCGAGAGAAGAGGAGAAATTAGGAACAAATGAAAGAGACGAAAAAAGCAGTAAAATAGAAAAGAATGTACCTGTAGAGTTGTTAATGGGTTAAATCAACTACAGAATCTTAATAAAGAACAATGTGTAGAAGTATAGAAATTATACAGGTCGAAAATATCGAAGGTTTAGGAAAAATGATGGAATTTTCAATTTTTGTTAATTGTTTATGGATGCAATCCGTTGTTATTGGTAGTATGAAAATATCATTGAAGAATTAGTTCAAGTTTTTTTTGCGAGCAGTATTCTTTGCATTGATGATTTTACATTTGCAATTGAGTTTTCTGTAGCTTTATGTGTATGGGCTTAGGCATTACAAAGCAATTAAAAATGAAGAATTCTAAATTGAATGAATGATTGAGGACTGACTTAATAAAGATTAATACTTATGATATTTCCTAATAGAGTATTGTAGAATGTAGTAACGTATTAGAGAGATAAAGTAAAAAAAATCAAAGTTCTCCTCTATGGATTATGGTACTCTGGTTAAATGTATATATAAAATAATGATTTCGTTCTGCATGAGATCATGGAAATATTTATGAATGAGTACAGTACCTCAAAGAGATCTACAAAATGCTGTAACAGAATGGTGTAGTGCGATAAGAGATAAGGGAATGGTTGTCAACATTGAGAAGAGTAAAGTGATGATAGTATCAAAGAATCAAGAGAATGTGGAGCTGGATATAACATGGGATGGTGAAATATTGGAAAGGGTGAACAACTATGAATATCTTGGAACATTAATCTCTGCAGATGGAAAAGTTGATGAAGAGATAAACAACAGAGTATGGAAAGCCAACCAAATGTATTACCAGCTTAGCAGAACCATCCTGGGTAAACGAGAAATAAGCCAGGGAACTAAAATAAGGATATACGAGTCGATATTTAAGCCAGTTCTACTCTATGGAACAGAATGCCTCACAATGATAGAAAAGCACAAGAGTAGAATTACCTCCTCAGAAATGAGATACCTAAGGAGGGTGGTTGGAAAAACCAAAAGAGACAGAGTGAGAAATAGTGTGATCAGAGAAACATTAAAACAGGAGGAACTGATTACCACTGTTCAGCGAAAAACCCTAGGATGGTATGGCCATGTAGCTCGGATGAGTGATGAACGAAAGGCAAGGCTGGTTATGGAGGCAAGACCGGAAGGAAGACGAGGCAGGGGACGACCACCACTGCAATGGAATCAGTATGTAGAGAGTATAGCTGCTGGGAGAGGAAAGACAATGAATGAAGTGAAAAGAATGGCACAGGATCGTATAAAGTTTAGAGAATGGTTGAGGGATCCCGACACTTAACGGCAAAAGGGTATGACAAACAAGAAGAAGAGTACAGTACCTACTGGATCATCCATATTCATATCTATCCTTTTTCAAAATCCAAATCCAAATCCTTATCCAAATTTATATCTATCTCCTTTTTAAACAATTATTAAGGGTTCAGCCTTAGTAGGATCTTTTATTAGATGTACGATAATTATAATTAGCAGGGAGTTTCTGTAAAGCTACCTACCAATGAATTTTGAAGTGCTTTCTCCAATTTTACATTTTGACACCTACGCTAATTGTAGGATTTCACTTTTTCGTGTTCCCACACATGTGATGACTACCAGCTACACACTCGCATTTCAAATCAAGCCATAAATTCAATGACAGAAGTCGCTGAATTTAGCTTTCGTGAACTGGTTTAGTAAGTCTACTGCTTATACGATAAAATCGGACAAACTTCTACGATAAAATCGGAACAAATTTATCTATTTATTCATTCATTTTTGGCCCACATGAGCCCCGACTTTTGTGAGAAGGTGATGGAAGGGATAATGATGATGATGAGAGATGAGAGAGACCTAGCGTTTTATCTGGGTTTTGAACCATAGGGAAGTGATTTTGAAGTTCATAGCTATGTGTTAGCAGAGTATTTCAATTGGAACGAATGCCAATCTCTCATAAAAAGTATCTATCACTCATAGATAAGTGTCATCCAATCACTGAAAACTGTTCCATTATTTAATATTAACTTTTCGGTGAGGGTTACTCTTATTCATCGAGAAATGGGAAGGGGACTTGGATTTTTTTTCTTGTTCCATTCAGTGGTGTATAGAAGATATTTTTGGGGGGGGGGGGGGCAAGGTCAATGTAAGGTTAAGTGATTATAAGTAAACACCCCATGATACTTAATATCAGTTTTGCTGCTCATATTCAGATATTCAGAGGGTAATTTGCGCTGAAGGCCCTTTTTACTTTATCGTCAGGCCGTCAAAAATTCAGATTACTGTTCTTTTCTCTGTAATTACTGTACTGATTTTTCTTCATGTTCATTAGTGGGTGGGGCGGGGTGGCCTGCTCGCCCCTTATGTACGCCACTGGTTCCATTTAACTCTGTTCTCTGTTAATTTTAAGAAATCCAAGTCGACAATGTCACTAAGAGGGTAACATATTTTGCTAAAAATATCTCTATATATAAAAATGAATGTCTGTTTGTGTTTTAGTTTGTTCCCTACAGACTTGAAAACTACTTGACAGAACGGCATGAAACTTTGGGAATATGTTGTGTTATATTGGGGATGGTTTCTGACCAGAAATTATAATAGGGGGGGGGTATAATAATTATTAATCCATTTTACAGACCTATGTTTTCGAAATTGTCGGCCGAGCGGCTAATGTAGAACGGGAAGATCATCATGATTCAAGATCATGTTGTGATAATATGATTTTGCATCTAAACTTACCAGATGTAATAAACACGTCACTATGTGATAAAATTGTTTACTGGTATTAAAACGGTAGTTTTTAACACATAGGAAGCCCGTATTGAGATGTAAATGATAATATTGATTGTCAGATAAGTTCCATGATTCACCAAATGAAGTCAAGTGTGACATGAGGTACATTGACTTTTTGGCGGTACGAAATTCGCCGGGTAAGCTACAGTAGTAATAAATAAAAAATAAACATTTAGAGGGTATGAATTATTATCAATACCGGGAACCTATGAGACTGAAATGCTTACTATGAATGACTTTCAAGTCCTGTTCTCCAAAGAATTTCAGCTATGCTGGATAGAAAAAATAATACTACAGGTACTTATGGAAGCGTTCATTCTTTTGGCAGGATGACGATGTGTGAACACTCCCATAAGAACCATTGGTATTCTTTTCCTAACCAACAGTGAAGCAGACATTCATCGGAAAGCAGGGCTTTAGAACCACTGAGTGATTTATTTATCAAGAATACGGTGCATGTTCAACAAAATCAGTAGGCCAAGATGTTTTTCCTGGCCTCAAAATAAAACATTTCAAAGCAAGGCTATACAACTTCTCAGAAGGAATTTCGTCTTCTCTGAAGGCCTACTAACAATTGACAATCATTTATCTGAATTTCAAATTTATTTATCCAAAATGTTTTTTGTATGTTGATCCACTAGCGAGGACATCTGGTCCTTTACGTTGATCGGTGTCAGTCTTTACTGACCAATTAAGGATCAATCCCTAAACAGAGTGAGCTGCTCTATATGGCAGTCTTATTTCCTTTGTTTCTCTTATTTCCAATTCTTCCGGGCTTGGATGCTACCTGTACAATCTGCCATTGTGTGTAGTAGAATATGAGTTTTGGAACCAGTTCATAATAGCATAGAGCTAAAATTTACTCGTATTGGTTGGCGGCGACTATGTAAATATTTATCTATCTTACAATCTATAATAACCAGTGCTTAATTTGTAAATTTTCAAGTGCCGGAACTCTGGCTGGCACGACTACCGGGGGTATGGAATACCCCTCATGGGAAGGGGACCGAGGGTGCACCTCCGGAAAATTTTTCTAGATTTAGCCTTAAAACCCAGTTTTAAGTATGTTTTCGATTATTTTAATTTTCAATTAAGTTTAACGTGAAACAAATACAGATTTGATCAAATTAAATGGTAAAGGGTAATACTTTAAATTGCCAGAACCTCAAGAAGGGAGATGAATGAGAATGAAAACAAACTTCAAAGATGAACTATACTTTTTTATTTGTGTCTACAATATTATTACAAAACATGTTGTGTATTGATACTACTACGTTACGTTCCGGTACGTTCCGGTCGCCCTAGGAGGTACCGGAACGCCGTTCCGGTGCGTTCCGGCAGAAATTAAGAACTGATAATAACCTCCTTGGAGGTAACGTTCGTTATTATGATGATGTCATTTCTGACATCTTCTATAAATTTTCATGGAAAGTAAAATTCTGACTGGAGGAAAATTAAAATCTGTTATGTTCCAGTGAAAATTTAGATGTTGGACTAAGCTCTTGAATAATTCTCCTGTAGTCTACATCAGGATTTTTTCAAAAACTGAAAAAGAACAATTATTATCAAACGAAAATCCCAATTAAATGCTGTAAATCACCCCGAAGACTCCTGCTACTTCAAATATTGACAACAGTGTAAACAGCTAGATTTACAGAATTTGAATGGGATTTTCGTTTAATAATAATAATTCATTAATTAGCATTTGAACGAATGCAACTTCCAATATTCATTTCCATCTGAAAAAGAGCAATTTGTCAACTGTTATAGGTGATAGGTAGTACTTGAAATCTTGGAGAGATGGCCAAGAGGAAAACCTAAGTCGTGCTTATATCATGCAACTTTCCGATCCGATCACATACGATCACTAATGACAACGGTCTGTAATGATGCATGCCACACAGTCATATCAATCATGTGATCTGTATGAGACCCCTCCACCCAACAGAAATAATCGGACATGAGTAGGATCGGAACGCTGTATGATAAGTGCGACCCGGGCTGAATACGTCATCAGATTGATGAAATTCGCTTCCGTTCAAATAACTAATGGAAATAACTTATATGAACGGGAGCGAATTATAAGCGTTACACAAAATGTAAGATTTCTCTTAGATTATTTCTTTCCCATTTTTGTCAGAGTGTCAGAATTCATCAAAAGACTCGAGAACATTCACAGTTAACATAATTTAAAATACAAAACGATGAAGGGAAGAGGAGAGAAGAGTCATTTTATGAAAAATATGAATGTGAAAAAATTGATAATAGCAGAGATACACGGTATAATAATCAAATTTTACTACTGTTTTTCACAGTAAATTTGATAATTTCCCTTGTACAGTAGTCTATAGATGAAATCTGTGGAGGACTACCCAAGACTCCCGTAAAACTCCTGAAAATATCAGTTGATCTCTATTTCTTGCTCACCATTCAATGATAATTCTATGTGGGATGCTCAGTATTTGAAGACCCTATTATTATGTTAATACATTTACTATTCAAATATTAAACGACCAATAACCATAAAACCAGTCGAAATACGATAGCAGATCGCTATAAAATGAGTAACAGTTACTGAAATGAATACATGAAACGAAATGTTATTGCCTATTCTCTTGTGATAACCGGATATTACAGTATCAGACACGGTCAGTCTCAGTTTATATTAGAATGACTATACTGCGAATATTAATGATACTATCTATAGTAATAGGAAAAAGGAGTGAAGAAGAAGAAAAAATAAGTAGAAGAAAAAAAAATAAGTAGAAGAAGAAGAAAAACAGAAAGTTCAATGCAGATTCGAATCAAAGAAACGTTTAAAATTGAACTCAGACAGCTATAAAAAATACAAGGTGCTGTGTAGGTGCTCCACAGAAAATTATCAATGTCAAAAATTCATATCAAATTTCTGCTACACTAGTCCAATACCTGCTGTGTCTCCAACCACATGAGGCATGTGTTGTATGCCACATATTCGTTCAATTCATTTCCAAGCCTGACAATGTGAAGATCACTAAAACAAAACTGAAAATTGAAAGATGCAAGAGAGAAGTTTGCAAATTGAAAAGAAGTTTAATCAACTCGTCTCATCCAATACTTGATACGAAAATCGCTCAACTTTTTTTCTGAAACCAATCCGCTAGACTTTGAAGTAGAATTAGACGCTAGTAATGAGAATTTAATGACTATTGAACGTTGATTGAATTTCGATTGTTAACGCCTTCGTAAAATTGGATAATTTCATTTTTTTTATAAGTTAGCTGTCAGTGTATACAATCTGTGGTGATTGGGAGTGGGTGTTCAACTAATAACAATAATTTCAGTACTGTACCTGATACCGGTTTAACCTTCAAACGTTTAGATTTCTTTCATGATTGACAGGTCTTGACAATCTAATGCTCTGAACCAATCATTACAATGTACATTCTTCTTTTTTATTTTTTGCAATCAATACATTATAAGAATTACAAAAGATACTTGAATGATAGATGATGTATAGAAGAATTCATTCACTTCTTATAGTATGAGGGAAAAGATTATTGGTCTATTTAGAGGGAAGCGATTAGCTTCGTGGTCGCGTTGATAAACTATTGATAAGATACGTTAAGATCCATGCGTTGTGTAAGCCTATAGTGACTACTATAGAGCGTTATAGGCCAATTTTGTGGGTTCGGAACCCAACCAAAGCTGTAGGTCCACTCATCCCTCATTATTTGATTTCTTAATCATATTATTTGTATTGTTATCATTTGTAATAGAGAGTTGAGTGTAAGAGAGGGCCGACTGCTCTCTAGGAAGAATAAAGGCAGTCATTCTAGTCTATTCTATTCTCATCAGTTTCATTACCCACGCACAAGCCTTAAGCTCATCCTCACAAGAAAAACTTGAAATAAAAACTGAGAGCTAATAAATGAGTAGTAGCAGAGTCAAACAAATGGACTTACGCTTATTCTTTCTCTATGGTAGTAGGTTACTCCTCTATTAAGAAATTTTCTCATTTGTGTTGATGGTCTTCGGAATGAGAGGAGAAAGAGGAACAATAAAATAATAAACTTAGGAAAAAGAGAGAAGTGAGAGAGCAGCTAGATGGAAGAGAAAAAAATGAGCATATGCATGGATCTCCTTATCTTCAATTAAACAAATCCAGTGCTCGAACTGAATTCAGTAGAAAAACGAGAACAACAAAGGACATGATGTGTAACAAGGAGACTAACGAAAAATAGAAGATTACTTCGAGAATGATTATTCACAACATTGTTCAATACACTTAGAAAACGACAATCACAAAATTCAAATCGATTACAGGAATGACACTTCATACATAGATTGCGAAACGAATTTCGACAATACCAAAGCACATTTTATTTTTCAAAATAGTTGATAAGTATAGACTCAACAGAAGAAACTGAAGATTTCATTTATTTGTTGAGCAGAATCAGTCCATACGACTGAGACAATGGATTCAGTATTAAGTTTTCCGTTCAATAGTTTTTCAGAGCTTGTTAAAGCACAGCTACTCAGTAAATAAGACCATCGTGTTCAACATTGGATTCAGTTTTAGAAAGCTTAAGTTTTTATAGCTTGAGCTATGAAGAATTCTCATTTCTACGAAGAATGAGAGAGACGCAAGGTGAAAGAGAAAGAAAATAGATAAGAGAGGGAAGAGAATAGTGATAGATATAATGAAGTAATAACGTTGTAATAACAGTACACACCCATATGAATGCAAAATTTTCAAGAGCCTCTTTCAAGACATGTATACTGGTATGGATCGTGGAGTGATATTGCAAAAATTGCAGGCACGTCAGGTGACTGAAAGTTGGTGAACTGACTGTCATCACGAGAAGTGTTATCGTAGAATAATTAAGAAATAATTGTAGAAGAGGGTGAAGTAGAACTAGAAAAAGAAAGAAAGGAATAATAAAAACGAAGAAAAATATGAAGAGGAAGAAGAATAAGGAGAAATTTTAATGAGAAAAAGTAGGTTGATGGGTAGAGGGGGGAAAATAAGACAAATAGATGGAGAAAAAGAAGAAAGAATCGAGGAGGAGAACGAAGTGGAGAAGTCTCCAGAGAAGTCCAAGGAAGCATGGATGGAAGAAGTACCGTATACGATCAGATATGAGGATCTACCTATATAATATTAACTTATACAGTATAATCATATTCTTATTATTAAAAACACGTCAGTATGTATTAATGGTGCATAATTAATGAACTTTATTTGGAAATTATTGCTAGAAACGCTAAAAAAATAGTAATTTCTTTAATTATAAAATAAATCCAGAGCTGGAAAAAACTTGAAATAAAAACTGAGAGCTAAAAGAGTATTAATCCAAATAATTTAGATGAAACTAAAAATTAAGATCGTCTATTTCATGAGTTGAAAACATTTGAAACAAAGATGATACTATCAGTTATGTAGTCCATATACTAAAATTGGCAATCATATCAAAACTGGTTCAAATATCACTTTTTATTGAAGTGAAAAAGCAGTGAATTAGAACAGTGCACAAACGAGTGCAAAAATGAACTAAAATTCTCAAGAATCATATAATTAATAAAATAAAGTGTATAAGAATTAGAGAAAACATGTCCGAAGTATATTTTTCATTGAAAACTGAAACTGCGTTTCAATTTCAACCACAATGACCTAGTTACACATAGTAAACAAACATAAATAACGCAACTGACAAACCCACAAAACAAATAAATGAATACCACAAGCTTCCATTGAAATTTAGATAAGTATCACCTCAGAGAACCCAACCACGACATTCAATCCCGATTCAGCTTATTCCAATCTCTCAACCTGATTCAGCTAATTCCAATTTCAAAGTGTCGTTTATTTGATGCATTCAAAACGTGATAAATGAAGAGAATCCTTGATGTTTGCCTAGTAGGAGTTGTAGGCTTTATATTGTATTTAAATTCTATGCTAATGAATGTTTAAACAGCCACTTGAGACAATGCCATAATGGTTACAGAGACAATAGGCGAAATTGTCTTATTAAGCAAGAAACAAATTCTTGTATCTGAAACTACTAATGGTGCTTCCATTTATGACTCACTCCACAACTTTGTTTTGTTTTATTTCGATATAAAACACAAACAATGGGTCATCAATTAATATTATTTGACTGTGGTGTAACATTCATTATCATAAAGCTAGTAGTTCAATCTGTTCCTCTTCCAAAAAACATTCAATTTAAAAGAAAATGTACAATTTATTATAAGGTCTATTCTAGTAAAATATAAGTAGTAGCCTCATAAGATTAAATTTGAAAAAACACACTTTTGAAGTAGTAGTTACCATACATATTTTTGACACAAGAGACATTTCAGTCTCAGTCTGATGAAGACCCACACCAGTTCGAAACAACCTGGTCGTTGTCACTACTAAAAGTAAGTTCTTTTACCACTTCAAGAGTGTTTTTTTTTTTATTCAATGTTGAATTAATAGTGGAGAAGAATGGATATACAACACAGTAGCCTCAAAAGGTACACATGTGGAAAACCAAAAACAATTTATTTTTTGGTAGGTTTGATCTATAATACTGTAAATCACCCATTCTCTCTGAGATTGACATATCCCTTACAATCGTTCATTTCAAGAGGACCCTAAAAAATAGTTAAAGCAAATTTGACTGAAACTTCATACTTTATGTTTGAGTTTTGCAGTGATAGGATGTGTTCAGTCTAATGGTAAGACTGTTCTCTCTCCTGGAAATTGATTGCTGGCGTAAGATTGTACACATCCCACCTGAATGAAAGATTCAAAAATGAAAAATGAAATTCCATTCAAATTTTAAATTGATTTCAAGTAGCAGAGCTGTATTTATACCAGTCAGCTACAGACAAGTTGTCAATAATCACCAGTTCAAAATGACTATTCACAATTCACAGCAGTTGATTACAGCTTCGTATTCTCTCTGGCTGCCTCAATCCAGAAAGTAGATATTTAAAAGAAATTATCAATATTTCCAGTACTTGGTTCCAGCATTTAATGGATTGAATTTTTTTTAAAGAATTGTCGCGCAATTCAAAATTCAAGAATGAACATTCCTGCCAAATCTCAAGGGAATGTATGTTGCTGAAATTCTGTTTTTCCACTACTGTGTGTTTCAATGCTATATTAGGAAATGTATTCAACTTAACAGAGTTATTTTCAAATTATTTTTGAATAATAATTACCTACAATTATTGGCCTACATGAAAATAAACGATGAAACATATTAGTTGACAATAACCAATAAAACCGAAAATATAGAGATTGATATTTATCAGCAATTAAATAATCAAGAAACGAAACCCCAATTGAATTATGTAAACCATATAATAATGTTTAACAATTATTTTATAATTGAAAAATTATGCATTTTGATTAATGCATTTGAACAAATGGTAACTTTCGGTCAATTTGTCCGTCAAATAAAAATATGTTAATTTATTTCAACTTCAACAATGCATTCGATCAGATCAAACATTATATGATATCAAATATCAAAATATTTTAAAGCGAGGATTAATTTTTTCTCTATTAAAGTATAAAACTAGGAAACAACTAATGTAAAAAATTTATTCAAGTATAGCTAACTGATTGCAACTCTCACCAGCGGGCAAGGCTTAATAATTCCTTTTGCTGGTGATCCCAAATTACACCTGAAAAGTATCTAATTATGATTTTGGTATTATTTATGCTTACTTTTTATTTCCTTATTTTATACTTTTGATTATAAACCTGTGTATTTTCTTTTATTATGTTTTGAATATGTATTTATTGTATGGCAAATAAATGATTTGATTTGAAAAAAAACAGTGATGAAGGTTCAACAAAATCAAGATCAATCACACAAATACAGTCACCAGTTGATAAGTAAACAAGATGTATTGTGTTTAGTGACGTAGTCAGTGTATCGGTCGGTCGGTTATCCTTAAACAGATACTCGCCATGAATGGAGGAATGGGACAACATAAATCAGAGTGCGACGTGGGCTGACAGTTATGTCCTTCTCTGTGCTGAGCTTTGCAGCTTCCCAGCTCTCAGCTGCCTTGTGCCGGGTAATAACAGCCCAGAGTCAGATCAGAACGGTTGTTACACCTACATATGCTACAGCCAAAGCCAAAGCAACCACCACTGCTTCGATTCACTTCCGTTGCTTCCCACACATGCACACATAATCACTAAATATATATTTATATATGGATTGCACTAACACACACAAAGGTCTCATATAGTAGATTAAACCGACCTAAACTAACATTCGCAGAATACATTTGAATGCAATCGACATACGGTACACATACATAAAGCAAAATTTAGGTTGCACTAACACTCACATACTATGATACTAAGTAAATATAGAAGACTTGATAATGGCATTAGTAGCCGAAACATGTCGTGATGAAATAATTTAAAAGGGTACTCAGATTTATATTTTTATTCAGTTAATATACTAGCTCGAACCAAAGACCTGAAGTGACATTCGTAGAATACATTTGAATGCAATCGACATATGCATATAGCAAAGTATAAGGTAGGCTACATACTTGCACTCATACAATGTAGGTCTACTGATGAAATACTGATAGTATATTAACTTTTTTTGTTGAGGGCTTCTCTTATTTATCTGGAAATTAAAAAAATCAAAGTAGGTAACCTTCTTTAAAGGCTTTAACCTTCTCGAGAAAGCTTCGACTGAACTTTGTGCTAATAGTGAAGTTACTTTCACTAAGTCTTTCACTAGTTTCATTTACTTTCAGCTGTGCTAATAGTGAAGTGGTGTGTTTCTTTTCTGGCTCAAAATTTTGCAAAATTACTCAAAAATTTCCAATCTGTAGAGATTTGAGTGGAATATTTTTGTTTTTAATCAGTTTTTAAATATCAAAATTCAAAATTTTTAGTTTAGTCATTAGTTTTGAAGAGGAAATTGGACTCTTTGAAGTGAAAGTGAAATCTTAACCTTATTCTTTTTTGAAACTTATATTTGTAAAAATTTGGGAGAAGACAGTTTTGGGCTATGCCTGTTGTCTTCTCCCAATCATATTATATTTATTATAATTATGATCTGTAATGCCAATGGAATAAATAAATACATAACTTCAACTCAGCTACCATCCTGACGTGTGCAGCATACTAAGGCAATTTCTAAGCTGTTCTGCTGCACTAGATACCCATACAAAAAACTAATTGTTATAATGTATATCTTTGTACAATTATATTTCTATGTTTCACTTGTTTTTTGTTCAAATAAATAAATAAAAATAAACTTGACTATATTCTCACGACCTGTTTCGAAATATTATCACCATTTTTAAAAAAAGTTATTTTGATTTTTTAATTTCCAGACTAATGGTATAGTATGGTCGAGCATCCATACCAACCTGTATTTAAAAGCAGCAACTTAAAATGTACAGTAGAACTCCAATTATACGAATTAATTGGGACCGAACAAAAATATCAATTCGGTTAATTGGATTTTTGACAAAAATACGGGAAATTTATTTAATATTTATTGTATTTAGCACGGTAGCTTATATAAAATATATTACCTATAGTATTTAATATATTATCGTATTTTTACTTCAATTATAACCGGTTAAATACTAGAGTATAAATTTAAATTTGTTAAAAGAGTGTAAATGCTTCATGAAAATATCTAAAATTAGCGGAAATCTTGCTTTTTCTTTTTCTAAATCTCAAAAGCGATTGAATAGCCTACTAGTTGAATATAATCGAAGTCCGGATGATTGGAGTTCTACTTTATGTATGATTTCGATTTTCGCAGAAAATCTACGGTAACTATTACAAATTTACAGAAAAATCTACGCTAAAATTTGATCAAATTGTGGCACAACGAGAATATAACATTGAAGATTTTTTTGTTAAAAGGAGTTCACCCACAGCTCCAGGTTTGTTGGTGGTTTTGAGAAGGATGATATTATATGACATGGACAGATTAAGGTGGGTTCCGAACCACCGTGAAGCGGTTTGAACATGATACAAATAAGTGATTGGGAAAGAGACATATACCAATCACGAGCAAACGAAAGAGAGAGAATTTGTAGCATCTTAGTTTATGATAGCAAATTCAATGTGAATTCATGAATAAATAAAAGTAAATTTGATTGAATTTTGTTGGTGGAAATAAGTTTCATACGAGAAAATCTCATAGTCTGAATATATAATTTAAAAACAGTTAATGGGTCTCACAAGTTTTATAGCCTACTTCAGCAGGGACCGACAATTTAATGTACCCATCCGAATTTAAAAATGTTAGAGAGAAATGAATAATTTTGTTGCCATTACAATAATAATTATAAGATTTATTTATGTTGATCAAAATAAACGCCAATCATTAACTAAACTAAATAGATTATAAACACAATTTCGATGTCATGACGACAGCCAATTAGAGTCGAGTGAGAGGAAAATCGACCTATTACAAATCAACCAATAAGAGTATCAATTTCATAGTTATGGCGATAGCCAACACCCAATTGAGTTCAGAAAGAGGGAGTTGAACCAATCATAAACCTTTCAATGAGAGAGTAGCTATGTTTGCTATGTTCGTCATAGCAAATGTCATGACAACAGCCAATATAGGGTTTGAGTTAATGAGAATTCAATCAATGGTATTTGAGTGAGAATTCAAACAATAACTAATGACCAAAGTGAGAATAGCAAAAGAGAGTTCAGCAGTTAAATACTGGGTGCGGCAGGAAGGGTGAATGTTTTTAGAACAGATAGTATTCTGATTTGGGTAGTCGGATTGGGCCAGCTGAAGTGAACATGTGTTCGGTAGATCATACCATTTTTTCTAGTCATTGTTTAATCGGCATCATGGATTCGTGGAATGTGCAACATCGTGTGTTTACTTACGACAGTTTTGTGCGTAATAATGAGAGTATCATTACAGTTCAGCGCGAGTTTCGTCGTCATTTCAATCTTGCGAGAAATGAAAACGTTGGGTTTTCATTTAACGTTGGGTAAAATCATTTCGTTCAGTAGGAACAGTAATGAATAAACGACCACCAGGGGCTCATCGCACTGTACGCACTCCACAAAATGTGGAAAGAGTTCGGCAAGCCATACTCCGTAGTCCTAATCAATCTGCTAGGAGACATTCTTCTGAACTGAACATCAGTGATCGGTCAGTAAGGCGTATTTTACATAAAGATCTAGGATTTCATCCCTACAAAATGGCCATGGTTCAACAATTGAATCTGGCGATTTTGTAAAGCGGCTGAATTTTGCTCGAGAAATGGAGGCCATATTTGACCAAAATGGAAACATCATTTTGTTTACGACAGATGAAGCACATTTTCATTTGAATGGTACCGTTAATCAGCAGAACTATCGTTATTGGTCAGATGAAAATCCAAAATTAATGCATGAGAGACCATTACACAGTCCCAAGGTGACAGTTTGGTGTGCTGTGAGCAGTATATTTGTTATTGGTCCATACTTTTTTGAAGACGACAACGGGACCACTGTAACTGTAACCTCAGAACGTTATAGACAGATGTTCACTGAATTCTTCCTTCCTGAATTAAGAAGGAAACGTATTCCTATCCGGCAAGTATGGTTTCAGCAGGACGGGGCGACAGCTCACACAGCAAGAAATTCAATGGAAGCAATTCGGGCTGTTTTTCGTGGTCGCATCATTTCTCGGTTTGGTGACATTGATTGGCCTCCTCGTTCTCCAGACCTGTCCATGTGCGACTACTTCTTGTGGGGTTTCCTGAAGTCACGTGTTTACCAGCATAAACCACGTACACTTCAAGAACTAAAGGGAGCAATTCGTGAGGAAGTCGAACAAATTGGCAGGGCAATGTTAGAAAGAGTACAATCCAACTTCCGAGAGCGGCTTGTAAAGTGCATTGCTGAAAACGGCCGTCACCTGTCAGATATTGTTTTCAAACATTAATTTTCTAAAATTGTAAAATAATGTGAATATTGTTCTGTAAATAAATGTTTTTTTTATGCATAGGTAACGACATATTACTTTTTTGAAAACCGTTCATCCTTTCTGCCGCACCTTGTATAAGATAAATAAGTTCAAGCATAGGACATTTGAATAGTGATCTTGCTCCTTTGACTACATGAATATTGTTAACAAACTTCATACTTCATACTAGACAGAAGCTTTGATAAATTAAGATAACCGGTTTAATACTCAGAACATCTGTAGGCTAATGTTAGCGGAACTTGAAATGAGAACTGGATTGTTCAATAAACAGCTAACACAGACCGAATACTAAGATATAGGATGCAACATTATGTATTCATGTCTCATACTATAGTAATGAAGTAAACTTATTATTACATCATTCATAATTGCTAGCAGTAGGCAATAGCATCTTTAATACTATTACGAATGAAACATGAATACAATTTGACAGTTTAACGTTATTTACCCCTTTCAGTACTGGTTCTCTAAAGCTTTTGGAACCTTTGGCTGTGCAAAGGCTAAAAATAAACTTTCTACCGGTGATATTTTTTTAAGTTTTTCGAGACAGATCATTTCAAATTCGGTAAGAGATAAATCCATGAGATCTAGAGGATAGATTCTTCATGGTATTGTTGATGTAGTAGAACAAACAAATTTTAAAAATATAAATTTTTGAGAAAGTTATTCAATTTACTAAAAATGAAAAAAAATCTTTATATCTTCATAATAATTCTATAACTTTTAGTTGAGTTATTTTTAGTGAATTGAATAACTTTCTCAAAAATTGATATTTTTAGAAAATTTATGTTTTACTACATCAACAATACCATGAAGAATCTATCTTCTAGATCTCATGGATTTATCTCTTACCGAATTTGAAATGTTCTGTCCCAAAAATTTAAAATTTAGGCGCTCATATCTCAAACAGTAATGATCGGAAAAAATTTTTTCCTGAGAAAACTTTTTCATTTTGAAAGCTTGATGACAAATCGAAAAACTTTGAACAATATCATCAGTAGAAAGCCTTTGAACAGCCTTAAAAAAAGTAAACTTACAGCATTATTGATTTATGCCAATATTAAATTCCATTGAAATATGTTTCTTATAAATTGAGGTTGCAAAAATAAATACTTGGAACATTATCAATTTATGCTTATATTACATTCCGTTGCAATATATTGTTTATAAATTAGTGTTGCCTAGTAATTTGATCACCATGTGTTACCTACATTTTTGTTGTTGTTGAGGATGATGCTCACATAGGCCATGGGCTTGTGCGTTGTTATTATGGAAGGTTTCATGATGAGAGCTGAGTTGATCTACAATTTTAGGTCGGTTCCTTATCACCGGCAATTGATGTTTGAAGATAATAACTGTCTGATAGTGAAGCTGAGGGAAGCGTTTAATTGCACAACCAATGACCTATCTAGAGCGGCTGTGAACAAGGTAAAAATTGTCATGATGATTGCCAACCTCCGAAATGGAGACGGTACTTAGAGAAGAAGAAGTAAAGCTGGTCTCTAGCAGACATCTTTGAAATAAATAAATTCTTCCCAAGGGATTATAGTCCGGGCGCAAATATCATTTCGCGGTCATTTTTGAGTAACAGCCCTGGAAGATGTCTCAATTTCTTCGTTAGTTCCAGCATAATAAGGATCGTGATGATGATAAGTCGAAATCACAGGCAAACACCTCGGAAACAAGAAGGCCGACAAAATTTTCAGGGTTTTGCTATATCGCTTGTATTTCAATAACCGTTCAAGATATTCAACCGTTTTTCTAGACGAAAATATTTTTAAAATCTTCCGCTACAATTTTTGTTCTATAACATTTTCCTCTAAAACGCATTTTTTTAGTTATAACCTTCAAAAGCCAAAAAAAACTTTTTTCTAAATTTGTTCAAATTTAATTCCATTATAACTTTCTTTATGCAAGAGATACAGAGAAATTTTAAATCTATGAAATTTAGAGCGTTTTTCAACATTGGAACGATATATCTTCATGCGCTGTACGTCAAAAAATGAGTTCTCCAGCGCCCTCCAAAGAAAACTTCATTTTGAAGCTTTGGAAATATTCTACAACACTGTGATAATAGAGCTTGTGTTTGTCTACTGCGAATATATATACAGAGTGGAAAGTGAAATATTGTCCCCGAAAAATGTATGTTTCAAGTTTTTGAAGTTTAAATAATGGTAAAAGTGGTCGAAATGAGGCGATTCTTCAAACATCATTGTTTGGTTAATTCTAAACACTTTGGTGGTAAACCCAATCCGATATCTCTCACAATAACTGAATAGCAAGCGATATAAAAATTTCTGTCAATAATGACCGCCATCTTGTATTTTTCAATTATGTCGAATATTTTCGTTGTTCCCATCACCAATATTCTTAATCGTCTTGTTGTAAGGAAGAGATTGAGACCATTTGCAAGTCTCTATCTTAAAGTAGTCATGAAAAAAACGATTTTATAGTTCTAGTTTGTTACCTCATGCGTATGGAAAACGCACCAGAAATCATGCAGGGTTTTCTTTGGAGGGCGCTGGAGAACTCACTTTTTGACGTGCAACGCATTAAGATATATTCTTTCAAAGTTGAAAAAACGCTCTAAATTTCATAGATTCTAAATTTCTTTGTATCTCTTGCACAAAAAAGTTATGATGGAATGAAATTTAAAAAAATAGAAACAACGTTTTTTTGGGGGGCCTTTGAAGGTCATAACTGATATATTCTTTCAAAGTTGAAAAAACGCTCTAAATTTCATAGATTCTAAATTTCTCTGTATCTCTTGCACAAAAAAGTTATAATGGAATGAAATTTAGAAAAAATAGAAAAAACGTTTTTTGGGCTTTTGAAGGTCATAACTAAGATATATTCTTTCAAAGTTGAAAAAACGCTCTAATTTCTCTGTATCTCTTGCACAAAAAAGTTATAATGGAATGAAATTTGAAAAAATAGAAAAAACGTTTTTTGGGCTTTTGAAGATCATAACTAAAAAAAATATGCGTTTCAGAGGAAAATTTTTCAAAACAAAAATTGTAGGGGAAGATTTTAAAAACATTTACGTCTAGAAAAACGGTTGAATATCTTGAACGGTTATTGAAATACAAGCGATATAAAAATTTGTGTCAATAATGACCGCCATCTTGTATTTTTCAATGATGACGAATATTTTCGTTGTTCCCATCACCAATATTCTTAATCGTCTTGTTGTAAGGAAGAGATTGAGACCATTTGCAAGTCTCTATCTTAAAGTAGTCATGAAAAAAACGATTTTATAGTTCTAGTTTGTTACCTCATGCGTATGGAAATCGCACCAGAAATCATGCAGGGTTTTCTTTGGAGGGCGCTGGAGAACTCACTTTTTGACGTGCAACGCATTAAGATATATTCTTTCAAAGTTGAAAAAACGCTCTAAATTTCATAGATTCTAAATTTCTTTGTATCTCTTGCACAAAAAAGTTATGATGGAATGAAATTTAAAAAAATAGAAACAACGTTTTTTTGGGGGTTTTGAAGGTCATAACTGATATATTCTTTCAAAGTTGAAAAAACGCTCTAAATTTCATAGATTCTAAATTTCTCTGTATCTCTTGCACAAAAAAGTTATAATGGAATGAAATTTTTAAAAAAATAGAAAAAACGTTTTTTTTGGGCTTTTGAAGGTCATAACTAAGATATATTCTTTCAAAGTTGAAAAAAACGCTCTAAATTTCTCTGTATTTCTTGTACAAATATGTTATAATGGAATGAAATTTGAAAAAATAGAAAAAACGTTTTTTTGGGCTTTTGAAGATCATAACTAAAAAATATGCGTTTCAGAGGAAAATTTTTCAAAACAAAAATTGTAGGGGAAGATTTTAAAAACATTTACGTCTAGAAAAACGGTTGAATATCTTGAACGGTTATTGAAATACAAGCGATATAGCAAAACCCTGAAAATTTTGGCGGCCATCTTATTTTCGAGGTGTTTGCCTGTGATTTCGACTTATCATCATCACGATCCTTATTATGCTAGACCTAACGAAGGAATTGAGACATCTTCCACGGCTGTTACCCAAAAATGACCACGGAGTGCCTTATTCATGACATTTGCGCCCGGACTTTCTTATTTCAATGTATTGATCAGCATACATTTAAGATTAGGAGTAATTTTATACCGTTTTTATCCAGTGTTGAAATGTTTCATTAAATCTCCACGAATAACGATTTTTGAAAGTTGTTTAAAAATATCAGTTGAGTGATCTTATTCACACAACGCTAATAAAAAATAGCAAGAAGATGACGAAAGATCTCGTTGTCACAGTAATTTGTGAATAAATTCGTTAATTATTGAAAAATTGACTGCTAGTCATTCTATTTAATAACAAAGAACTAGAAAAAATATTTTGAATAGTAAATTTTGTGTTAGATGATAATGTTTGTTCAATTTGGTATGATAAAATTTATTTAGTGCAGTAATTTATTCTCAATTATTTTTCACTAGTAGGCTATAAGGATGATTTTAAGGGGAATTAGTTTTCACTCATAATGATAGTGTTTATTACACCTCAAATATTGGATCTAAAATTATAAAACTGAATGAGATAGATACTCAAACTATATTACTACACGAGATGATTACTCAATCTCTCAAATCAGTAGGAGTAACAATAATCTAATAAACCTACAATTTCTGCTCTCTCATTTCGACTATTATAAGATCTACTATGAAGCCAAATCAGGCAGATTTCAATATGAAATACTCTATCATTGTATCAATTTCAAGGTCCTTCCTAGTGCAATCTCCTTAAAGATGTGCAAATTTGATTAATCTAATCGAATGTAGGTGGCGCTCTAATTATAGACATATATACATATTCATACACATACCTATATACTCGTAGGATCATACACGATGAGTCATATCACAGCTCGATAATTGAAAATGCATGCATAGTCAATCTGGCAGTTCATACAATTTATACGACATTATTCTACAGTCATCTTGGAGTTATTATACGAGCTTACTATCGTGAAATTCACTTAAAACTGTCAGTATTCTATATAAATGTCATCAATGCTTCCCATTCAGCCAATGCGGACAGTTAAAAGTGAATCTCACTATAATATCATAATTATTATTCAATATTTTATGTTGGAGACAAAAATTTGCGATCTATTCAAGCTGTCTGTATTTTAGGTGTAGCAGCATTGTAACTCGTGAATATTAATTGTGGCATTTCCTAGTGTTACTGAAAAACTTCCAATGAATGTGTTATGTCTAGGTGGTTAGAATTTTGTATAAATTGTGATAAAAGAACTATTTATAGTTCAGAGTGATAGCAACAGTCTAAATATCAGCATTCTATCAAAGCATTTAAATATAAAGTAGAACAAGTGAAGACTTCCAATGTATAAAAAATATTATGTTTTTGTATTGGTAGTTAAAGTTTTGAATCAATTGTACGAAAAATATTCTGTAACAAATCTGTAGCAGCTAAGTCTCAGTATAAGTTGAACCAAAACATTCATTACAATTAAAGAGATTAAGACTCTTCAACTATTGAAGAGCAGTGGCGAATCCGGGGGGGGGGGGGTTGTATATGGGGATGTAGCCCTCCACCGAAATGGGACCCGATTTTTTTGTGGCTGGATCAGCCACAAAAATTAGCATCTAATACCATATTTTCGTTATATTGTACTATGTAAGTCGAGAAATATATAAGGGATGAGAGAATAGCAATGATAATAATAATGAGCTATTTATTTATAAACAGTGACTAGATAGCAGGGGATAGAGAAACTACAGATAGCACTTCAAAGTTAGATCACTTTTTACCATCTATTGTTATAAAGAAATTCAATAATTATAGCTTATATTGCTCAAGTTGATTATAGTTTATTCAGTTTCATGCATATCCTTAAACAAAGCTCCAGCGGCTTCTTCAAGAGAGTACCCCCGAAAATTTCACAGTTATGATGAACGGGCTTAGTTTCTACCGCGGACAGGAGGGACATCCCTTTAATATAAACAAATTTTTCATTCCCCCAAAAAACAATTCAAGTTTGAATACTCAAGTAAAAATCAAGTAAATTTGAAAAAAATTGTTAATCACGTTAAACCTAAGCCTATAAAGATGGTTGAAATAGGAGCAAAAATTCAAGCAATCCAGCTTGTTATCAGAATAATAATGAGTAGACCTTCTACAAAATCACTATTTTTTCAACAATTGAATGACAATAAAATTCTACTTTATTCCATTCTATTTGTTATTTAATCAAAAACCAATGGATCTATGAAATTTTCAAGGGAAAATCGAAATAAGTGGCCTACTGATCACCAAAAAAACTTAAATGGGATGTTTGTTTTCAAGTGGAAATTGCGTAAAATCGCACCAAATTGAAGGTATATTTTCACAATTTTCCAATCCCCCTTTGGTGGGGGGTACCCACCACCCACCGGTGTCTACCTAAAAATTTAAGTGCTTTCTACTCCAATGTTATGATGATTCTCCCCCCCCCCCCGATTTTTTTTTCTGGCTACGCCACTGTTGAAGAGATGTGTGAATGATCAAATACTAATAATAAAATAAAAATTTGAATTAAAATTGATGAAAAACGCCTATTAAAGTTTCTTACTTATAAGTTATTAAACTGTACGTATACCCATTTAATAGTAATAAAAACACGACAAAATAATATTGCCTCCGATAGAAGAATGGTATTGAAACAATAAAACAATAATTATTGTTGAGTTTGAAAGAAAAACTGTACAAACTTATCCTACTAATAAATTTTTAAATCTGATTATCAACATGAATTATCGTCCATTTAAATTAACCCTAAAACAGAAAATAGATGTATGGAAATAGAAAAAATATTGATAGAAGATTATAGAAGTATTGGTCGAAAAATATAAAATTCCAAAACTACATAACAGGTACTAATGAACTAGGATTAGTAATATACTAGATTACTAAAAATCTACTAGGAATTTTGTAGAGAACTCACTCATATACAGAGAATCTAAGGCATGTCTTCCGCCTCCAAAACTCCAGCAACCAATTCTGTTTCAAATTTTCTTCATTTTTCAATTAAGTAGATGATCTCTTCAGTTTCCATAGTTTTATACCAAATGAAACACAATCTTCAAGTTTTGTATTCAATTTATTCGACGCAACCTTCTCAATATATCGCTGCAAAATAATTTAAATTAGAAACAAAAAAACCGTTATAACTTATGAATAAATAATAATAAAAAAGCTTCAAAATTTAATTAAAATACTGTTCAACTTTGTTGAAAGATAGAACCGCTTTGTGATTAAAGCTTACATCACATCAGTAATTTTGATTTAGAAAAATTTAAGTGATTTAGCATCTAGCACATTTTATTTGATTGCCAATAGAATTGAATTAGAACAACTTGTTCAAATATTTAGAATTCATTGTATGAATTTTCTGTAAAACCCAAACCTCAATTTTCTGTATATTGAAATCAAAGAGTTTATAATGGAATACTGGAGACTAATGAACCGTTAGTAAGGTTAATTTTTTTTTCAGAGGGAAGAAGGCGAGCAGGAAGACCAAGGAAAAGATTGGGTGATGACCTCCGGAGAAATTTGGAGGCTAGGGGTGGTGATTGGAGAGTGATTGGCCGTTTGGCGCAGGATAGTGATAGATGGAAATCTCTTGTAAACTATACACCGCAAGGTAGAAGAGGCTTCGATTAAGTAAGTAAGTGGTAATGTTCATAAATAAAAAAGAAGGAAGACATCAAAGAGATCCGCTATTATTATTAAAACGAGATCCTACATAGTATTTGGACGATTTGAGATAAAATTAGGAAATAGAGGATGTTTTGGGCAATAGCCTGTTTCTCCTTTTCCGTCTATTGTATTGTTTGCTCTATCCAATAAATGAATAAATAAATAAATTTCTGAACGAGATTTTTCATTACTTTTCAAAAATGTTTTTTTACTTCGCTGGTAACAGCGTGCAGGTTAAATTTAGCCAGTAGTGCTTTATACATGTTATGCATAATATAATATTGGAGTATACATAAAAATATATTGAAATTAAAGGGTGTGTGTAGACACAGGATATAGAATACAGTGGTCTTAAGAGGATAAAGATAGAGATATAAGCCGCCTTAATGAATATCCTCTTAATTTACATCCCATTAAGAAGGCTGATAATCGGTAAGTCTGACGCTATCTATGTACCCACCCCCTAAGTTATTGTATTGAATAATAATGAAATTGAGACCTACAAACAAATCCAGCATCCTATTACAAATTCTTATATTTTTTAATAAATAACAAGAGTTAATTAGCAAAAAAATCCGATGCATTTATGCTAAAATTCACTTTTTCATAGAACAATATTTCTCATTTAACAGGAACAATCGAAACACCAACCAATTAATTGGTATGAGTTGTACTATAGACCAGTAACTAGGTAAGTGATTGATTCCCCGAGACTAATTTGCTTGCCGTTATTTTGGATAGCGATTGATTTGGCGTCAACATTAACGATGAGCTGAGTGTTGGACTCCAGGCGCACCCGCCCCGAAGTGGGGTCGTTGAAGGCAGGGAATTTTCTCGGGCCCAGAATGGGATCTTCCCAGCGCCATAGTTCCACTTTGCTCGCATCTGAAAACAAAATGTGTATTCAAGTTCATTTAATAACCAGTTATTTATTTACACATAACAAAATTTATTAAAATCATTGTGGAAGATATGCTGGGACTAGTTGGGAAATAGTTCTAGTTTCCACCGTAGCAATTCTCAGTTGGAGAACTTTACATCCCTTATTTTCAACCATATTTGTGATACTCTTTGTTTTTGGGTCCTGTTTTGCTATTTACAATGTCCTCCTCTTCCTATGGGATATGGCCAGGTGATCAAGAGTTGAGGCAAATTTGCTGAGTTTATTATGCTATCAATTAATGAGCTTCCAACACGATTTGTGTTTGGTAGAATGAAGGAGGTGAATAATTGAATTTGTGAAAAAGTAAATTTCTCATTGGATTTCAACAACTAACTGCCTGACACAAACATATGCTACCCTTTATTAACCTTTAAATAAGTGAACAATCAACTACTAGAGCTCAAGCTTGCTTTCTGGGGAGGGCCTTAAATTATCAAGAATTAATAAATTAATGACAAATCAGAAATAATTTTGTAATTTAGTCATAATTATTCATAAATAGGTAATCATATATTTGTAATGATATTGTAGGATTTTATTGATTATTTGGCAATAAAAATTGAATTGATTATTCACTATTACGGCGGATTCCCACACATCAGTATCAGAGTCAGTGTCCGGTTCAGTGGTTATATTCTTCCTATAAGTTCTAATGGGACTATTCCCACTCAGCCCATCTGAGCGAATGTGAATAGTGATATTGGAACTTATAGGAATAATATTCTCACTGCATCGGACAAGTTTACTGATTCTGATGTGTGGTTGTGGTAATCCTTCTTTGTAAATGGCTGTGCTAGAGGGGATTCTATGTGAAACCTGCGAGAAAAGGAAATATTTATTTATTCAATAATATACAAAACACAGTTCATAAAAAATGATAGCAATTTTCTATCATTTCCAGTGAATTTAAATGTGAATCTCACTGTAGGATGCAATAATGAATTGAGAACTGATCAAATTAATCTTAGCTGTAGAAGAGACAACTTGAACATAATCTTTCACTTAGTTATAAACGTTGTAATTCTTATTACAATTTTTTATTTTAGTCTAATTTTTTATTATTCGATATACTTATATTATGTTGTACCTAGGCCTACACAGATTATTATTGCTTCTCAAGTTTTTATTCTGCTACTTTCTGTTATCAGTCTTGATAATTTCGTATAATATATTTTACACTTACTATCCCACCATCACAAGCCATATTTGCTTTACTATAGGATGCAATGGTAAATTGACGACAGCTTACCCTTGATGAGTCGTTCATTGGCGACAATGCGTTTGACAAGACTGGCGACCGTGTCTCCAGGCCGTACAGCAACGTGATGCGTGAAGAGACCACTGTGCGCCTGCGCATTGAGCACTGTGAGGGCGACACCTGGTGGCGGACTGCTGAAGGTGATGAACGGAGTGCCTGGGGTGCAGTTCTCGCTGATGTGTGATGGCGCATCCTTGCTCGACGCGTACTCTAGTTTGATTTCATCCAACTACAAACAAGTGCAAAATATAGTATAAAATTATATGATTATTGATAAAATTCAGCATTCATAGATTATCATCCATCAACAGAATTGTATCATTTGTACTGCAGTTATTAGATAAAAAATCTGGTGTGGCGCACTCACACAACTTTCCTTGCCGTTATGAAACTTGATCACCTGACGCTAGTGTTTACGCGCATCTCAAGTCTACTTATAAACAAAGATCTGAGCCAGCTGGTGACAGGACAATAACGCTGGAGACATACGAGGTCTGCTATCTCTTCATAGTGAATCATTTAATAGAATCAACAGTTGCCAACAGTTTGCAATTGAATAATCACATTTTCTCGAATTTCGAGCTTATTTTCAATTTTAGGTGAAAATGTTACTGAACATTAATTGTAGAGATTTTCATGTTCAATCTTGTCCACTCGAAAGTTTTTGTTCAAATTGTATCTGAAGCCTGATAATTGAAAATCTAATATCAAACTTTGCATAGATGGGGCGGAGCTCCTGAAATTTTTACAGATATAGGACTTATGGCAGTTGATAGAGCTTATCAATGACTATTTTAGGTATGAATTTAATCAAAATCGTTGGAGTCGTTTTTGAGAAAATCGCGAAAAACCCTGTTATTGGCAGCATTTTCTCCATTTTAGCCGCCATCTTGAATTGTATTTGATCGAAATTGTTCGTGTCGGATCCTTATATTGTAAGGACCTTAAGTTCCAAATTTCAAGTCATTCCGTTAATTGGGAGATTATCGTGTACACAGACGCACATACACTCATACACACACACACACACAGAAATTTAGAAATTGGGGTACATATATTTTTTTCGGAAAGCAATACTTTCCTTACCTATGATATAATAGGGCAAGGAAAGTAAAAATGTATTTCTTATTTTTAGAACTCATGGCTGGAGCTCAAGGCTTCTTTTTCTAGTCACGCCAAAAACTATTGTAATTTAATGATCATTTTATTTGTAAAACATTTCTTGTATTTGGCAATAAATTCATTATTCATTAATTATTCAATATAGTATGGTACAAAAAATATAGTATAGCCTCAATGAAAGAAGCCCTAATAAGACAAATTCTTTGTTATCATTTTGAATAGCTCATGTAGCTTGACGCATCCATGCTGTATGCGTACTCTAGTACAAGCAAGTGCAAAATAGTGTTTAACCTTAATGTAACATGCCCTAATAAAATCAATTGTTTAATAATTTATTGTATTTTGAATATTTCATGTGGGCGAGCGCCTCCTTGCTCGACAAGTATCCTAGTTTGATTTCATTAAACTACAAACTATAAGCTAATAGACCGAAATAGTGTATAAACTCGATGTAACATATTCCAATAATAGCCGTTAGCACAGTAAAGGCCTAAGGCTGTGCAAAGGCTGAAAATAAACTCATTACTGCTGATATTTTTAAAGTTTTTCGATTTGTATATCATCAAGCTATCAAAATAGAAAAGTTTTCTCAGATTTTTTTCCCCCGATCATTACTTTATGAGATATGAGCGCCTAAAGATTAAATTTTTGGGACAGAACATTCCAAATTCGGTAAGAGAATCCATGAGATTTGGAGGATAAATTCTTCATGGTATTGTTGATTGAATAAAAAAAATTTCTGAAAATATAAATTTTTGAGAAAGTTATTCAATTTACCAAAAATAACCAAAAATAACTCAACTAAAAGTTATTTTTGGTTATGAATGAATTAAATAAATGAAAAAAATATTTATTTGGCGGAGTTAGGACTTCTAAGTCTTGTCTACCAATAGAAACACCATTAAACAAACATGTAAATTTGGAAATTGGATACTACATTGCAAAACCCTTTGAACAAGCCTACTACTTACATGAAAATAGAAACATCCGAAGGCATTTCAAATTATTGAATGGTTGTAAATACGTTCATTACCAAATTGAACTTGAATCAATGAATGAAAAAATTTTACTCATTCCTTTATTTCTACGAAGTTTGCAGATTTGACAATTGAACTTGAATTATTTTTCAACCCAAATCAATGCACACACATCTCAAAAAATTCATCATCATTTTTATCATTATCTATTTATTTATTCATTCATTTACATTAACCAATGCACAAATCAAATACATGATCAGAAAAAGACCAACAGGCCTAGCCCAAAACTGTTCCCTTTCCGAATTTTGATAGTAGTAAGCCAATGCCTAAAAGGTAGGTTATGTTGTTTCACTTTGAATCAAATTCCGAGTCCAGAAATATACAAACCAAAATTTAGAAATTAATTAGTTTGAACTACACAATTTCATAGAAAATTTCCCAATAACAAGATTGCAATTCTGATTTATCTAAAAAACTTTTTCAATAAAAATTTAAATTTATTTTATTGTAAAAACTCAAAAAATTTACTGCCGTGACCAGGATTCGAACCTGGGTTACTGCGGCCACAACGCAGGGTCCTGACCACTAGACTATCACGGCTTCATATCGGACAAAAGTCCTGGAGAAAGGATAACTAACTGGCCGAGGAAATGATGTGACGTAGAGCATGGAGTAGTTCAGTAGAAAGGATCTGCAGAACTAATTTTCCAGTCGCTGGCGAACGATATATTTAGATTCACTTTCAACTGTCAGCATTCCTTGTAAATAGCACAAATGCTTCCCATAAAAACAATGCTGACAATTTGAAGACGAACGGATCGATAATTGCCGCTGTTACGCTTCACGGAAAATGATTGGTTATGTGAAATTCATATTTTAACTGTCAGCATTCCTTATAAGTAGCATCAATGGTTCCCATACAAACAAAGCTGACAGTTCAGAATGAATCTCACTATAACAAAATTGGAGAGCACTCTTCTCAATAACGAATAAAATGTTTACTGTCAAGTTATTTCAAATGTTTGATGTTATTTCAATAATTTGTTATTTATACTGACAGTTAGAAGAATCTCATTAGGAAAACTTCGGAATGTAATCTTGACTCTACTGAATGAATTAATTGAATAGTGTTCAAGTTAGGCCTATTTGATAACTTATAAATTAATTTTAAATTTTATTTGGCAATTATATTTTGTTGATACCGTACATTTATTGTTCATCTTGAACTTAATGCTATTGAATAAGTTTATTGAAAGGAGATTACTAGATTAAGTTTATTGTTGATTTGAACTCAATTATTTTATAAATAGGCTATATTGAATTATATTGAATTAAGCGACAGCAGCTCTCTTGAACCTCGTTTTAGAGCTTCTACTGAAAGCCAAACAGTTAGATGGAACAAATAAATGTAAAATAATGAAAACAATTTATATTATTCAATTTTTTACGTTCTATAGTGCCCGTATTGGTTGAATGGGCATTTATAAAAAAAATTAGCAGTTTTGAGTGAATCTCACCTTAGTAAAAAATTGTGAATACTGAGAATGCAATCCTATTTTGGACTATAGTGAGAGTCAGAATCTGACTAATATTTGTTCGCAATATATCTGTCATTGTACAAAGCTGATAGATCTATCTATTCTTTTCAAACTTCTTCAACAAGAATGAACAAATTATTAGATCAGATACACCGGGATCACAAAATGAATCTGCTGTAGAAGGAGGTGGAAAAGCAAATGTGAAAACAAAGCCCTTCTATCATCTCCTCTGACTTTAGAACTTGAATCTTACGATGGTGTGATATATTGTTTATTAAATTAAGTGAGACAATCAGTTTTGGACTGCGTCTGTTGTTTTGTTCACAATCAATCATGATTTGTGCAAATATGAATAGATAAAATGATTGATTCATAAACTTATGAGCAAATGAATGGATAAATACTCCACCAAATTAATGAATACTTATTTCAGTACAGAATAAACAACTTGATTACTGCGAGCGCGATAAAAACAAATTAAGAGAACAAGTTTATTCACGCGTCTATACAGTCAAGAATGAGTGAATTAATTAATTGTTAGAAAAACACACAAATATGAACATAAATACATCGATAACTGAATGAGTATTCAAATCAGTACAGGGATAAAGTAGATCAGTCTGAGCGCAATCAATAGAGGATATGAAATAAGAAATAGAATAATTGAATTAATTGACCGAGCGAAGTGAGGTCTAAGATTCAAGTCGACGGTTTTGCATTTCTCTTTATGTTTATATGTTTTTTGTTTATGTGTTTATATTTATGTTCCGCATTTACAGCGAAACGCGGCAATAGATTTTCATGAAATTTGACAGGTATGTTCCTTTTTGAATATCGCGTCGACGTATATATAAGGTTTTTTGAAATTTTGCATTTTAAGGATAATACAAAACGAAAAGGAATCTCCTTCTAACGCCAATATTACCGTAAAAATCAGACTATAGAATTATTTATCATAAATCAGCTGTCGAGTGGATTATTAATTTTTTTTTTTTGTGTAGTTGAGAAGTTGATATTGTGGTAATTATTCATATTGAATGAAAAAGACTAAGAAATTGTCAAAAAACCACTGATTTATTGATAATTAGAAAGACCGGTTTCGGTTATTACACCATTGTCAATCTCTGATAAACCTGTTTATCAGAGATTGTTTCGGTTATTACACCATTGTCAATCTCTGAAAAACCTGTTTATCAGAGATTGACAATAGTGTGTGTAATAACCGAAACCGGTATTTCTAATTATCAAAGAATCAGTGGTTTTTATGACAATTTCTTAGTCTTTTTCATTCAATACTTTATTAATTGCATGCGATTAATAACTCAATGTAACTTGGTAAAAAATCAGCTGTTGTGTGGACTATTAATTGCATGCCTCATTGCATGCAATTTTTATGCACTATTGAATGCAATATTGATTCCATGCAATAACGCATGCAATTAATAACTAAGATAACACAGTATTGTCTCTCGACCTTTCTCTGCTTCCAACTCGGGCTGACCTGTTGCCAGTATGTCTTGTAGAAGATTAGCTTCTGATGTTAGCATTTCTGATACACCAACCCCAACAACCATTAGCCGTTTTCACATCGATATCTCGCCGACACGACATACAGACAGGATTTACTCTGATGGACAGTATAAGAGGAGGCTGTGGTTTATAACTGCGCGAGGTCTACTGTTCACAGAGCTACTAGTTGAACGAAAATGAATTTGAAGCATACTTACATCAAGGGTATTCTCCAGATAGGCTTTGTTCAGGTTGAGCACGTTCATCTCGTCGAATTCGAGCGTGAGACTGAGGGCCTTCAGGCCGATGGCATCCACTTTCAGTTTGACATCCTGGACGAATGGCATCACCTTCTTCATGTATTTCTTCAATTCGGGGATCACATTCAATGTGGACGATATCACTTTGTTATCCGGAAACTGACCGTTGTTTTTCTGAAAAATGTGGATTTTATAATTAATAGAAATGTGAAACATACAAATATTGGAATCGAACACACAGTAAAATGATTGTTATGCTTAAAATATTATAGAATTTATTTTTACTATATAAAATCATTAGTACTCTTCCATTTTCACGACCAGTCGTGATTCTATATAATAAAGGAAAAGCTATCAAGTAGATATGTAGAACTAGAAATAGATGGAGAATTGATTTTATAATATGTTCCTAAGTTACAGTTTTGTTGTGTGTGATGTGGTACTTTCCCATAAAAAATTGTTGTTGTTTTCATGTTTCCAAGTCTTAAATTTTACAATGGCGATTTATGAGGAATTCTGGATTCGTAGAATTAAATTGTTGAATACACGTTTAAAACAGAGTGGCACAGGAAAACAGAAAATATCTAAATAATGTTATTTTTTACGAATAAATTCATGAAACCATTACATTATTTACGGAAACCCATCTATTCAGCATATTGTTTTTTGACAGTAAAAATATTCAAAAATGCCTCTGTATTTTTAAGATGACATAGCAAAGATTCGGTGTACACTGTCTGCTGAGAAAACTCTGGAATGACAGTGTTGCAAATCTTGAAAGATTGTAGTACTCTGATTCATCTTTCAATTTTCTCCTTCAAGTTATGGATTGTTGCAGGATGTACGGTTCACATTATCTTTTAGATATACCCACAGGGGCACGCCGAATTCTGCCAAAATATGCTGGAATTATCACCATTTTTGAAAAATTCTCTCACAGCTATTCGAAATATACACCAGTTCAATAATCCATTCTTACTAAATGGCAATGTGTTCCCATTAATTTTACACACTAATTCAATGATCCATGATTAGCAAATAGCAATGTATTCACAAGAGTTGTGCGAAATTTAGTAGAAAAACTCATGGCCTTAGAGTGCTGCGAACTGTAACCATCAAATAGCCCGTTACCCTGCGCCACTCGAAAATGTTTTAGACATCATAGATTGTTACAAATCTACATAATTGGATACAATTTTTTAGACCTTTCTTATCTGTATGAATATCCCACTATAGACAATTGAAAATAGATTCCAGCAATTACTTACAGACAGTAACAAATCCAATGCAACTTCCAATTCATTTCCATCTGTGTAACATTTCATTCAATCATTTAACAATATTCATTTCTATCTTGATTATTTACCAAAATTCAATATTTTAGAAAATCGTAGTTTTTACAAAATTCTTTCCAAATTCTTTGGATGTAATCACCTAAATTTGGAAGAAAAGTAGCACAAGGACTACCTGATTATTTTATCTATCAATGGGCCCGTTTTGGGAGCATGAAATGTGGCAAATTGTCCGATTCACAATTTTCCCGGTAAAAAGTTCCGCGTCCCAGGGGAACAATTTTGGCAGATTCTGTACCAGAAACTAGTTCCAGTAGTTCCTGCCCCACAGTCGAAGACTGGTAAATTGTAACAGTACCAATTTGAAAAGCTCTCAATGGTCGATTGAATTTACTATATGATTGAATCATTGCTATATGATTTGTGATTAAATTGATAGATTATAAGAATTGTAGTCTTCTTGCTTCTCTGCGCATGCGCTTATAGCTTGTTTGTAAATGATTTTTTCAATATTTGAGAGTAATGAAGTGGAAGAAATGCACACTTTTCTACACGGTAAGTTTGCAAATCAGCCTTTGTTCATTTACGCAGCTAGTGAACGACACATTTTGGTGTAAATCAACTTCATAAGTGCACGCCAAAAGCTTGAACCAAAGATTTTGAAATGACGTTCCATGGGAGCATTTTGCACCAGTCACGTGATTGACAGTCACAATTTACAATTGGAGCTAGAACAATTTACCACTTTTTCGTGGTTCCCAGACCGTGCCCGATGTTATAACATAAGTTTTATCGTAAATAAATAAATTATTCTAAATTTATTTTCAAAAACAAACGATTACGATTTCAAAACATAATATAATTGTGATACTCACATCATACATCTCCTTCATAGTGGTGAGCACAATGGTCTGCCATTGGGGGAATGTCTTTGAGACCCATATGGTGGCGATGGACGGTTTCTCGGTGGCCGGCTGTGCTGGGCCTTTCTTGTTCTTCGGCGCCAACAGGTTCTTCTGCTGCAGCCGGAACGAGTGAGCCGCCTCCATCAGGTAGGCCGATGACTTGATCAGCACCTCGTCGACCGGACTCTCCTGCGGCCAGCGGGCATCCACTACGCTTTCACTCTGCAAAATCAAACGTTATTTTTTCGGATAGTACAGCTACAAGATCCTACATGAAGTACAGCTACATGAAGAGTATGAATGAACGCGACTTTAGATCTCAATTAGAGATTTTTCCAAGAGTGTTTTCTACTCAAAGGAAGAGTACATTCAACATTACTCCACATGAATTGTAAAATGCTTTCATTTCCTGTGTCTTGTGTATTTGTCACTGTGGGCTGTGTCTTTTTTGTTCGAACATTTAGATTTTTGACAAGTTCCTGATCCCCCTGTTTAGGTTGACGGTGGATGCTATTTAATCTATCTATCTATTCAAGATGAGTATAGAGGTAAGAGTCTGAATCAATAAAGTTTAAACATTCGAGTATCATTAATTTAATATTTATAACATGGAGTTGGAATCTGTCTAGATCCACAGTGGAAATAGAAACATTCAAGTATCAAAAATTATTATTCATAATGTAGTGAGAATCTGCCTGGATCCATAGTGGAAATAGAAACATTCAAATATCACAAATTATCATTCATAACAAGTAGTGAGAATCTATCTGGATCCATAGTGGAAATAGAAACATTCAAGTAACTAAAAGTGTTCTAAATAGTGTGTTTGTCATTTCGATCTCAAAATTCTATAGTTTTTTCAAAGTTTGGAATTTTCTAAAAATTGGATTGATTTAATTTAATTTATAAGTATTTTTCAATTTAAAAATAATTGTTGTGTGTTTTGAATTGTAAATTGAGTGTGTAATTAAAGAATGTTAAGTGACACATAACCTAGCTACATTTGGACTGTTGTATAGATTAGAATTGGAACCGTTTTGGGCTTATAAGCCTGTGGTACTTTTCTGTAAGTTGTGTAATTCTGAATGATTAAATAAGTATCATAGATTATTATTTATGAAATGGTGTTGGAATCTATCTCAATCCATAGTGGAAATACAAATAAAATCTCCAGTTGCTGAGTCTTGGGATCTTGAGGTCAACTGAATGTCCAGAAACGGGTAGTACTGGATTTTATAATAAGGATATCTATGCTCCTTGTTTGTTTTCGTGTTTGGAATTCAATTGGCCAGATAAATTCAAAATTCTAGTTCCTAGTAATCAGTAAAAAGTTTTAGTAATCCATTTTTTGGAATTTAAATTGTGTGTAAATAAAATCATAAAATCTTCATAACCTCTAGACTGTTTACAGTATTTAAAATAAAGTTTACAGCAGTTTTGGGCGAATGCCTGTTGTTTTACCTGTGTTGCCTATTAATGAATAAATAAGGATACGAGCCTGCATTAGAGAAAACTGAGCATCTTATTAAAAAACAAGGTAATTAGAAAAAAAGGTATTCTAATTCCCTTGATAACAAGTATTTGGTATTCGTTCTCGAGGATAAATATGGTTAGTTCTCAAAGTTCAATAACTATTATTTATTTAACTCTTCAATTAATTTCAATGAAAACAGTTATTTCGGTAACGGTTTTGATTTTAAACTCAACAACATGACCAACTAATTAATGTACTATATTTAGAAACATAAGTCTTGTGCTAGCGACTGTCTTCCCATTATATTAGTGTATTTTTTATGATTCAATAAAAGGTGACTTAATAAATTTCTAAAAGTTAATAAAAACAATATAAAAACATGAAGTACCCTTTTATTTAAAATATTTAAAACTATATTTTTTAATAAATTTCCTAATAATGAAAGAATAATGGTTTTAGTAGTAGGATAAGGGTAGTTTGCACAGTGCCAGTCCAAACGGAATTCAAGTTTGAACTTTATTAAATCAATGTCAAGTTTTGTTTGATATAATGCGATTCATTTTGAGATTAAACTACAAGCTGATTAAATTTAGTTTAAGCTTTCACTGTGCAAGTGGCTCAATTTTTTTGAAAAAGGAGCCGTTATGAAGTCACTATATTTTAAAATGAAGTAGCAGGTAACCCGTGCTTTGCACTGGGGAAAATTTGGTGTTGTAAAATGCAATCTCCTCATGTCCAGGAAACATGTAAAAATAGAATAACTATTAATTATTTTGTTCAAATTACTTGGATAATCTTAATAAGAGTTGAAAAGTTCCAGGTAAAAATGAGTTTGATAGGTCTCGAACCCTTCGATTCATGAACCACGCGCGTTACCAACTAAGCTATGGAGATACTTGGGGAAAGCCCTGTTTGGTTGGACTTACATAGTTACAAGAACTTTGAATCGCAGATTGAATAAATTTGATTTATATATTTAATTATTTATACATCAATATATACAATGTCATTCTCAACTATGAATGATTGGGAAAGGAACAACAGGCTTAAAGCCCAAAACAGTTCCTTTCCCAATTTTAGATAGAAATTGTCCAAAAATAGGTTTTGATTATGAAATTCAAATTTAATTGATTAATAGTAGTAAAAATAAGCTTATGTCCATCCTCGGTAAATTAATAATGTTCATGCAAAATCTCAAGTTTATCAGTTAAGTTTTTCAGACGTTATGATGCGTCAAACATGCAGTTCCTATCCCGTGAATGTCGTACAGGTAAGCCAATTCCTTCCTGTATAATATAGTATAGATTGTCTCTGACCTTGCCCAGAAGCGAGTACACATGCTCGGCGACATGAGGACATATGGGGGCCAACATGATAGCCTGCAGGTTGATGAACTGCATCACCAATTCACCATGCATTCCCCCCTCAGCCTGGGTCAGCTCACGGTACCTATCCCTGGCAGCCTGCATCTCAAAGAAGCCCACTCTCAGCGCATCTCGGAACAGCATCTTGTTGTAGAATAGCTCATAGAAGTGGTGGTGTATGTATATTCACTAGCAATGCTAAACATACCCAAACTTATGAACTGGATTTTGTTAAGAGATTTTCTGTTGAGATGGATTTAGAGGTGACGGGACTAAGGTTAAAAATTGATGATCGATTTGAGGTAGCAGTGTTAGGTATCTATAGGTCACCAAATGGAGACTGGCAAAAATTTTGTGAGCTGCTCCATACAATTTTGGAAATTACAACCGCTCGTTTCACAAATGTTATAGTGGTAGGAGATTTCAATACCGATTTTGCCAGGCAGGATAAAATGACAGAGGATATTAGAGATATTATTAATATGAATAATTTAGAAATTAAGGTCCACGAATATACAAGAGTAACTCGAACTTCACAGACAATTATTGATAATATCCTCACAAATATAGAAGGTTGTAATGTCAGGTTAGGTAGCTCAGATCTATCAGATCATAACTATCAAATTTTTGATGTTAAGTTGCAGGGCCAGAATCCAAGCAGGAAAAAAACTTTTGTGAAAGAAATTCAGCAATATGAGCTAGGAAATATAAATTGTTTGAAGCAGGAACTGCTTCAAGAAAATTGGAGTAGTGTTTATAACAGTTGTAACCTAAATTACAAATATAAGCAATTCATTGATACTCTAAGATTTCACATGCTGTCCGATAAAAAAAGTCAAAGTAAAAAGTAAATTAAACAAAGTAGATGAATGGATAACTGAAGATATTCTTACTCAAAGAAATATTGTTAGGGAAGCTTATGAGGAATTTAAATTAGTGAGGGATGTTCCGAGTGAAGTCAAATACAAATGTCTAAAGAAAAACTATGCAAAAGAAGTGAGGAAAGCTAAGTGTAAGAAAACAGCTGAAATATTAACAACTAGTACCAATTTTAACTCTGCTGTTTGGGAGGTAATTAATAGAAATAGGAGAGCAGCTCAAAAAGATACAGTTACTAATGTCCCTAGGATAATCGATGAACATGGAAATTATATGGATGATAGTATAGACATTTGTAACTTTTTCAATAAGTATTATCAACAGGTTGCATATAATCTCCAAAAGTCACTGAACACTAATACTTATAAATACAACTACATTAAATGCTGAGCCAATTGAAAAGGTATTTAAATTTCATCCATTATCAAGAGATGAGTTGTCAAGAATAATAAAAAATTTGAATAACAAAAAAACAGTAGGATTGGATGGGGTCTCAAGCAAAATTTTAAAAGAATGTGAAAATGAATTACTGGACCCTTTATTGCATCTCCTTAATACTTCACTAGAGCAGGGTATTTTCCCTGATGATCTGAAACAAGGAAAAATTTTGCCAATTTTCAAGAGCGGTGATTCTGAAAAAGTTGAAAATTATAGACCCATTAGTATTCTAAATGTAATAAGTAAAATTTTTGAAAGAGTAGTTTTAAATAGGTTATTGATGCACCTGGAAGAAATTAATTTCATATGTGATGAACAGCATGGGTTCCAGAAAGGGAAATCTACTAAGACTGCAATAGTATCACTTGTTGAAAGACTAATAGATATAATAGATTCAGGTGAGAAGGCAGCCGCAATATTTCTTGATTTATCCAAAGCTTTTGATTGTGTGAACCATAGAATATTATTGGAAATACTAAAAACTGTAGGTGTGAATGGTATAGAACTAAAATGGTTTGAATCATATCTCATAGGTAAAAACTGGAGGTCCAGGCTGGAGTACCTCAAGGCTCAATTCTGGGTCCCTTACTGTTTCTGTTGTATGTGAACCAATTACCAAAAGAGTTAAAAGATCACAGAGCTCTGTTGTTTGCTGATGACACATCGCTTATCTTTAACAATTATTTATTAATGGAAATATTGTAAAAGTTTTAATCAATATGAATATTAAAGAGAAAAAAAAAACAGAAAATTGATAGAGTAAAATAATTATATAGGTAGATAAGATCAAATAATTGATTAATAAAATGAAGTAGGCTGAAAGTAGATCAGGGTTATCAACTTTCAGTAATATACAGCAGTATGCAGTGGATAATTGAAATAACATGAGTTTATATATTATATATATATATATATATATATATATATATATATATATATATATATATATATATATATATAATTCGTTCTATAACATGGTTTAAAGGTTTGTATTTGTGGGATGGGTGGGAGATGGATGTCATGTGATCGTTCTAGGGCCGGACAGTTTCAGTCATTTGTTCCAAAAGATGTTTTTTTAAAGTTAGGATGAAGCTCGCTCGGCTCTCGATGGACCTGATAGAAACAGGAAGTGCATTCCATGCACGACAGGCACTGACTTAGAAGGATTTTGTGAAAATAGTAGTTCGATGATTGGGTATCCTTAAAGTACTTTCTCCGGTTCTAGTATGTGAAGCATCTATCCTCCTACCTTCAGAGACAAATTTGAAATCATCTTTAAAATAGTTCGGATTACCGTATTACAAGATATCTCTAACAAGCTTGACTATTCGAAAAAGCCTCTGATCGGGAAGCTTTAATGTTGAACTAGCAATGTGGGCTGGGGTGATATGATCATGGCGTTGGAGAGAGTAGACGAAACGTAGACAATAATTTTGGCAACGCTGTAGTTTATCATTCAGAGTGACTTGCATATCGTTAAGAACAGAATTACAATACATTAAATGTGGGAAGATGAGAGATTGAACCAATAATAATTTAATGTTTCTAGGGAGGATATCGTGCATTTTCTTCAATGCATGCATGGCTGAGAATACCTTTTTACAAGTTTTGTTCACTTGTTCTGACCAGTCAAGAGTAGTATTATTCATAATACTGCCTAAATTTTTAACTGAGCTACAGTAAGGAATGTCATTACCGTCTACACTAATTTTGTGAATCGATTCAAGGTCAATATTGTTTATAAGACGAGAATATCCAATTATAATGGGTTGTGTTTTGATGGGATTAAGCTTAAGGCCATTTTTCTTTGTCCATTCCACTATCGAATTGATATCCTGATTCATTATTCCAACTGTTTCATTAATTTTTGTTATGGGACAGCTTAAATAGATTTGAAGGTCGTCTGCATAAGTATGAAAACTGGAGAATTTGATAATGGAAGAAAGGTCATTAGCATACAAAGTGAAGAGGAGAGGGCCTAAAATTGAACCTTGTGGTACTCCATGCATAACGTTTTTCCAAGTTGACTTTTTGTCACCGACAGATACACATTGTTTCCTACCTAATAGATAGGATTTAAACCAAACTAACGAGTTGTGACTGAAACCAAGAATAGCCAACTTATTCAGAAGGACTGTATGATCAACAGTATCGAATGCAATATGAGATAAATGAATAAATAAAAATAAAAATAGAGTAAAAATAAATCGGCTTTTCAAAAGTTATTGTGCAATATGAGATTAAATAAGATAAAAAAATGAAGTACCCTTTTATTTGAAACATTTCAAACTATATGTTTAAATAAACCTCTGTATAATGAAAGAATAATGGTTTTAGTAGTAGAATAAGGGTAGTTTACACAGTGCCAGTCCAAACGGAATTCAAGTCTGAACTTTATTAAATCGATGTCAAGTTTCGTATGATATAATGCGATTCATTTTGAGATTAAACTACAAGCTGATTAAATTTAGTTTAGCTTTCACTGTGCAAGTGGCTCAACTTTTTTGAGAAAGGAGCCGTTATGAAGACACTATATTTTAAAATGAACTAGCAGGTAACCCGTGCTTTGCACTGGGGAAAATTTGGTGTTGTAAAATGCAATTTCCTCAAGTCCAGGAAACATGAAAAAATAGAATAACTATTAATTATTTTGTTCAAAATTACTTGGATAATCTTAATAAGAGTTGAAAAGTTCCAGGTAAAAATGAGTTTGATAGGTCTCGAACCCTTCGATTCATGAACCGCGCGCGCTACCAACTAAGCTATGGAGATACTTGGGGAAAGCCCTGTTTGGTTGGACTTACATAGTTACAAGAACTTTAAATCGCAGATTGGATAAATTGATTTATATATTTAATTATTTATACATCAATATATACAATGTCATTGTCAACTATGAATGATTGGGAAAGGAACAACAGGCTTAAAGCCCAAAACAGTTCCTTTCCCAATTTTAGATAGAAATTGTCCAAAAATAGGTTTTGATTATGAAATTCAAATTTAATTGATTAATAGTAGTAAAATAAGCTTATGTCCATCCTCGGTAAATTAATAATGTTCATGCAAAATCTCAAGTTAATCAGTTCAGTTTTTCAGACGTTATGATGCGTCAAACATGCAGTTCCTATCCCGTGAATGTCGTACAGGTAAGCCAATTCCTCCCTTTATAATATAGTATAGATTGTCTCTGACCTTGCCCAGAAGCGAGTACACATGCTCGGCGACATGAGGACATATGGGGGCCAACATGATAGCCTGCAGGTTGATGAACTGCATCACCAATTCACCATGCATTCCCCCCTCAGCCTGGGTCAGCTCACGGTACCTATCCCTGGCAGCCTGCATCTCAAAGAAGCCCACTCTCAGCGCATCTCGGAACAGCATCTTGTTGTAGAAGTCGTCCGCTTCGCGCGATTTCAGGTTCATTTCGCTGTAAAACATATGAATAACTTTTAATCAAGCAAATAAATGGGCTATTTCAAAAGTCATAATTGTACAAAATAATTGGATGAAATTGTATTGAATACAATTAAGCCTTTATTAAGGGCGGAGTTAGGACACTAGGTCATCTCTGCCACACAACCCATAAAATACAATGCAAGACAATTGATTGATTGATTGAGTACTTTATTTATGTAGATTACAATATATACTGGCTTATACACTTATATGCAATAGCTTACAATACAGCAAAATTATAGATGAATTTACATAATATAGACTAAGAAAATAATTATTGAACTGTATATGATATGAAAAAGCAGTTTGTAATATAATAACTATAGATAATAATCATATTGTTATGCATCTACATAAATTGGCGGAGCTTTGGACATATCAATGTCCATTCTTCGGAAAGAATATTAAAAATATCCTCCCCACTAACTCTCTACCAAAACGTTAATTTCTTTATTTAAACTAAGGATTTATTTATTAATGGAAATATTGTAAAAGTTTTAATCAATATGAATATTAAAGAGAAAAAAAAAACAGAAAATTGATAGAGTAAAATAATTATATAGGTAGATAAGATCAAATAATTGATTAATAAAATGAAGTAGGCTGAAAGTAGATCAGGGTTATCAACTTTCAGTAATATACAGCAGTATGCAGTGGATAATTGAAATAACATGAGTTTATATATTATATATATATATATATATATTATATATATATATATATATATATATATATATATATATATAATTCGTTCTATAACATGGTTTAAAGGTTTGTATTTGTGGGATGGGTGGGAGATGGATGTCATGTGATCGTTCTAGGGCCGGACAGTTTCAGTCATTTGTTCCAAAAGATGTTTTTTTAAAGTTAGGATGAAGCTCGCTCGGCTCTCGATGGACCTGATAGAAACAGGAAGTGCATTCCATGCACGACAGGCACTGACTTAGAAGGATTTTGTGAAAATAGTAGTTCGATGATTGGGTATCCTTAAAGTACTTTCTCCGGTTCTAGTATGTGAAGCATCTATCCTCCTACCTTCAGAGACAAATTTGAAATCATCTTTAAAATAGTTCGGATTACCGTATTACAAGATATCTCTAACAAGCTTGACTATTCGAAAAAGCCTCTGATCGGGAAGCTTTAATGTTGAACTAGCAATGTGGGCTGGGGTGATATGATCATGGCGTTGGAGAGAGTAGACGAAACGTAGACAATAATTTTGGCAACGCTGTAGTTATCATTCAGAGTGACTTGCATATCGTTAAGAACAGAATTACAATACATTAAATGTGGGAAGATGAGAGATTGAACCAATAATAATTTAATGTTTCTAGGGAGGATATCGTGCATTTTCTTCAATGCATGCATGGCTGAGAATACCTTTTTACAAGTTTTGTTCACTTGTTCTGACCAGTCAAGAGTAGTATTATTCATAATACTGCCTAAATTTTTAACTGAGCTACAGTAAGGAATGTCATTACCGTCTACACTAATTTTGTGAATCGATTCAAGGTCAATATTGTTTATAAGACGAGAATATCCAATTATAATGGGTTGTGTTTTGATGGGATTAAGCTTAAGGCCATTTTTCTTTGTCCATTCCACTATCGAATTGATATCCTGATTCATTATTCCAACTGTTTCATTAATTTTTGTTATGGGACAGCTTAAATAGATTTGAAGGTCGTCTGCATAAGTATGAAAACTGGAGAATTTGATAATGGAAGAAAGGTCATTAGCATACAAAGTGAAGAGGAGAGGGCCTAAAATTGAACCTTGTGGTACTCCATGCATAACGTTTTTCCAAGTTGACTTTTTGTCACCGACAGATACACATTGTTTCCTACCTAATAGATAGGATTTAAACCAAACTAACGAGTTGTGACTGAAACCAAGAATAGCCAACTTATTCAGAAGGACTGTATGATCAACAGTATCGAATGCAATATGAGATAAATGAATAAATAAAAATAAAAAATAGAGTAAAAATAAATCGGCTTTTCAAAAGTTATTGTGCAATATGAGATTAAATAAGATAAAAAAATGAATAATAGATTATAAAAGAGTCACAATTCTATTCTTTTGCTGTTTAAACCAATTGAAGATTAATTTGATGATTTATGTAACTCTTTGAGCTATTCTCCCTGGAAGGAATAGATTGGGCACTACTCGTTATAATACTAATATTGTATACTATGTAGATCATAACATGAAGAAAAGATAGCATAAGGAGATATTGCATGGTATAGGTCATTTATGTTCCAAATTTCAAGTAGGTTTTTTGTTAACTCAAGCCGATCACTGTCAACTACTATTGTGTTGTTGGGGTGAGAGTGTAAAGGTGCGTACAGACTTTCGCTCTGCTCCGCAATCGAACGTCACTAGAGCAGATCGATTGATGATCGACCGGGGAGCAAGAGTGGAACGCGAGAAGAGCTAACATCTTCCGTAACGTTCATGATAGGAGCGATTGCGGAGCGTGCGTGGAGCTAGCGCAGAGCGTATTGGAGGCGCGTATATCTGTACGCACCTTAAGAAAGGCACTGTATGAGAGACTGCCGGCGTCACTTAGCTTCACGGAAAAGAAATACTAAGACTATCGGCTTGAGTTGACAGTGAAATTTGTAACATAAACGCCCTATACCATGATATATCTTCTTATGCTATATTTTCTCTATGCTATGAGTCACATAGTCTATAATATAATAAATCTTTTCTCTATGCTCATAATTTATGTTTGGCCACAGTAGCACAAACCTGACACCTCGACCCTGCATTTTTTCTTCGGTGAGGTCTCAGTTGGTCGAGATCTCAGTTGATCAAGAGGCCATTTTAACCATTTCTTGATATACTTAGACAAATAGGAAGTTCAGTTCATCAAGTTTTCGTTGCAGGCTGATACACAGTCAGCTACACCGTTGCACACTAGTTGGGAATTAGTGATAATTGATTAAGGAGATGTTAGTTGAAGGTTACGTTAAGTTTTTGCTTTAAATGACAATATTATGATATTAGTTGATAATTTTAGAACTATATGATACTGTATCCACAGGAACTTGACGAACTGAAAACTGTAAGTAATGAAGTTGCCCACCTGGTCTATTCTTGATTAACTGAGATTTCGATAAAGAGGATATCAAACTTCTTATAAGAGCATCATCCTCAGAATTCAATATTTATATTTACAAAAACAAAGTACAGTTTACAATACAAATATATCAAATACAATCCCGATTCAAATGATTGCTTAAAATAATTTTTATTTTTATTATGATGTCCCACTATATTTTATCCCATAATAATGTGTGAACAATTGTGATAACAATCTTTTCTTTGGAGATCAAATCCATGCACTCTTCAATTTATGATCGACATTGGTTTTGAAAGTGGTAATGGAAGTAAATAAGTGAATGCTAGCCTAGACTTACTTGAGGAAGACCTTGTCATTGAATGAATCCTTCGGCCCAGATCTTAGGGAAGATTTATTGGCAATTGTCTCTTTCACCCATTCAATGAACGTGTATAGACGCAGAACACCTACGAATCAAAGCAAAAACTAATTTCAAGAAAATTGATGGGTTAACGGTTCATAAAGATTATTAACAATAACTTACATTTAAATACGAATACAGTGAAATAATGTTTATCAATATTATTAGAATACTGTAATATTAAACAACTTCCGAACACTAATAACCCTTATTAAAATACTAGCAGAAACCCCGTGCTCCGCAAGAGTCTAATTAAAAACTCAACTGAAAACTTGACCTACTGAAATCTTGAAGAATTGAAAATAGGCCTATAACCTCAACCTCGGTAAATTAAGAATCTATTTGCAAAATATCAAGTTAATCAGTTGAGTAGTAAACGTGATGATGCGACATTCGTGAATTTCCTATCCCGTACGTGTATAAGCCAATTCTTTCCTTTATTATATTAAACATAGATTATAGATATATAGGAAGAAGATTAGTAAAATGTGTAAGCTTACCAGCATCAGCCATACTCTCAAGGAAGTTAGCATCCTCAACAGTGTCTCCCGAGTCAGCCAGGCACAGCCTCATTCCATCTGCACTGAATTTCTTGATAGCTTCGTCCAGAGTCAAAAAGTTGCCATCGGATTTCGACATCTACCAGAAAATATAGAAAGTGAGTAAGTGAATGAAACTTACTTGCACTTAAGATAATAATGATTGCATGATAGTAAATAAAACTAATAACAATTGATAAAATAGTATTCATAATAGACTATTCTACCAATACTGAATAAATTATGAGATCAATATTGATTTAATACTGGATTAACTTTTCACGACTCTAGGTCCAGTGTTTCCAATTATTGTACAACTATTCTTAATATTGAGAATGGGGTGTACAATACAACATTTATTCATCAAAATTGAAAGAAACAAAACCATTATTCACCTTAGCGGAGTTGAGCAGTAAATGGCCATTAGCCCTGATACTTCTAGGCCACTTGTCCTCCTGTTCGGGCCAGATGGCGCAATGACTGAAAATACAGAAGGTCAAGTGATTCGGGATCAGATCTTTGCCCGATGCTCTCATGTCCAACGGATCTCAAAAACGGCTCTAACGATTTTCACGAAATTTGGGATATGGTAGGTTGATGATATAAAAATTCGATTGCACTGGGAAAACTCGCTGAAGGACATGAAAAGGATAATTCGTCCTTGGAAAAACAGATGATAATTTCGTCTTCTGTCTATAACAGAAGATGCGTGTGCCTGTGTGGGAGATCAGCTGTGTAATCAATTAGCTTACCGTATCTAGTGAGAAATCTTTTTTTTCTTTTTCATTAACTCGATCAAAATAATCTGATTTGTTGACATGAGAAGGTTTATCATAATTTTCAAAGTTTATCATTATTTTACAGTTCTAAGTGATTAGTGAGTGTTATTTTGTTATTCAATTTGATATGTAAACAATCTAAATGAGATCTTCTATGTTTTCAAATATTTGGACTGAAAATTTTACCTGAATTCAAGTGTATGGAACATAACCTACTTTTTGGAATACTTATAGTGTGTATAAATCGAAATTTGGGGAAGAAAAAGTTTTGGGCTGTGCCTGTTAAGTCCTTCCCCAATCATTTTAAAGAGTGAGTTCTGTTTATCAATAAATAAATAACGAACGAAGCTCGGTGCCCCGATATTGATTATTATTCAAAATATTATTACTATCAATCGAAAGTAACAATGGGATTAGAATATGAAATAATAAAGCAGTATCGTATCAAATAAATGAGGAGAGATATTTTTAAAAAACCAAAGTCTCCAGTTATTATTCTGAGCCTCATGTTGACATCTGACATTAATAGTGGGAGAAGTGTTTCAAAATTCAAGTAGAATGTCATAGGAGATGTTTAAGGGAATAAAATAAGAGAGAAGTCAGAAATATCGATATGAGTGACTTCTGCAGCTTTTGACAAAGTTTCCTTTTGTTGGCGGTGCTAAATGACATGAAACATGACAAGTAACAAAAAGATCAACATTATTTCACAGTGTTATAATTATTTTACTGTATTTTTGTACATTTTCTCATCAACTTTTTTATTTCATGCTTGTACTGTTTTCATGGTTGGCCGTATTTAAAGGTCTTTTTGCAGTAAATTTCAATTTTTATATCTAATTTAGTAGATAATTATTTGAAACAGATATTAAGAAAAGAATATCAAGAGTCATAATATCCAAGAATATCTAAGAATTAATTGAGAGAATTTATATAAAAATAATTGTGGGGAAATGAAGATGGAAATAAAGGTAGCAGCAGTTTTACGGATCTTCTTGAATTTTATTGCTAGATGGTATTGGATGAATTTGAACAAACCAAGCAGAGCTTTGCGTTGAAGGCTCATCCAGTAATATCGTAATAATATTTAGAATGTGAACGGAACTATTGAATATATCTTACTTGATATTCAAGGCATTTGGCTTTTCGCCCTTGAATGTGTTTCCTTGTATCAGGTGCGCAATTGTGTAGTAGGCCATGTATATAGTGGAATCAGACAGAGACTCTATCAGCCATTTCTTATCCCAAGGCAGCCTAGTACCTGTAAGAAAAATGACAATGAAAATTATAAAAACTTGAAAAAGATGTTACATAGGAAGTAGCAGATTCAAAAGTTGCATATCTCAGATTATATGCAATTTACAGATTGTACAGAAAATATGGGATGACAAAGATTTTTTCTTGGTAACAATTAACACAATAAATAGTTGTTAATTAGTAGAAAAATATTTTCCAAACTTTGCAAATTTGATGAGGAAAATACAAAAAATAGATACCAGGTAATGTTCTAACTAATGGTTCGTTCAAATATTTCTAAATCCTGCAATTTTTATTTTTCATCGCTTTCTTGCCATGTACATGACACAAACTCATAGCTAAAAAGTGGAGTGACTCAAACTTATTTCGAACTGATATTAATCAAAATTTGGGAGAGTAATATTAAACGGTTCACCTGTTTTTCCTCTTCCAATATAATTTTAATGATAAGTAATATTCCTCAAATGGATAAATAAATAAATAGCTATGCGGAGATCTTTCTTATTCGAGAACATTCTATTGAATTTCAAAAATCTATATCAATTTCTTCCAAATTTCAAGTTATTATTTTCTGTTATAAACATGCTTGTAGTCATGAAGGAATTCTATTAATATTATTGATTCTTGAAATGAATACACATAAAATGATTGTAAACTATTGTAAAGGTAGAGCATAAATTGTAATTCAACTGTTACAAGGAGAAAATATAGAAAAACATTGAACACCAACCTAATCCATAAGTTCGGGAGCAGGCATACTCATGCAGCCAATCCAGGGTGGCCAAGAAGTTCTTGCGAACTTCGTCATGATACAAGTTCATGTTTCCGAGGCATTTGCGGGCTTTGTCCTTCCAGGCTGCATTGCCGTAGTCGAGGAACCACTGATCGCACAAGGCTACCACACATTCATCACCCGACCTGCAAAAGTCGCATTGATAAACATCACAACAGGCATATCAATAAAAATATAAATTTGAGTACCCTCAGAGTACTCAGATTTATATTTTTATTTATATTCAAAAGTAGCCCTAAAGAAAATAGAGACAATTACAACAGGCAATATTCTTGAATGAACGTCTTGAAATAGTTAGACAGTATTGGAAAGTTGATATACTGAGGAAATTTTGAATTATGGAGTTACCTGTTGTCTCCTGAATAAATAAACGAATGAATGAATAAATAAATAGTGGTTTCAGTAATTACAATTAACAATGTTCATGACATCATCTCTGAATACTTAAACAAAGGATGATGAATGATTGCATCATTGACGCACATATATGATGAACTTATACTCAAATAAAATTAAATGTTATTAATGTTAAGGCTGTGCAAAGGCTGAAAATAAACTTTCTACTGGTGATATTTTTCAAAGTTTTTCGATTTGTATATCATCAAGTTTAAAAATTAAAAAATTTTCTCAGGAAAACATTTTTTCCGATCATAACTTTTAGAGATATGAGCGCCTAAAGTTAAAATTTTTGGGACAGAACATTTCAAATTCTCATAAAGATGAACAGCGCTCAGATTTCCATATTCTGGCACATCGATTATTGGAATCTGTGGATAAAAACAAGCAATTGGACCGTTTCATATTATGGCAAAAACGTTGTAATAGAACATAACAAAAATCAACCATAATTTAAGTAGTTAGGAAAATGTTCTCTGTGTTTTTATTATAAAAAACAGAAGATTGCGTTTGAGAAGATTTCTTATACTAAGACAGTGCCCATTAGATATTAGATGTTTGTAAAACGAATGATAAGTTTTGATACAGTGTTTAGGGAATGAAGTGATATTATTAATTCATAATGAAAACAAAAATATGTAGTCAAATATCACGAAGTTATTTGGAGGAAAACATAAATATACTTCAAAGCCTAGGGTGTAATCTTGACTATTTGAATACATTATTTTGTTTTCATTATGAATAATAATTAGCCTAGTTATTTGTGCATCAACAGACTAAAGAGTACAATTTCTCCCACGGAGATGATTTCTCTAACGGAGGAATAGATCTGAAAATGCATTCTAGGAGGTTACACAATACATTCCTTGAATCACAACCAATTTAAATCAAAAGATATTCATAACTTTCTTGTTTTTATGCAACTAGTGAGATTCTCGTTTTAAAGACATCACCTGACTAACATTGGTTTGCTATCCTTTTCTGTTATTAGACAAAGCAAATAACTCTATTCTTTTCCAACTCAGCACCGTTGCTAAATTGTTTCTAGACTATGTAGAAATATGATGAACTAGGCACCTTACCTAGGTCTTATCAATAATTCATTTTAATTCATGGAAAAAATATTTTACTGACAATATTATAGTTATCTGAGACAGGAGTGATCATTATTACAGTTAATATCAGGCCATATTTACCGGGAGAACTTGAATCACAATATCTACTACAGAAGGCAATGGAACAATAAACGTAGCATCACTGGCTTCCTATCATTTCCTCTAACTTCCACAATAGTCTCAGCAAATATCTATTGATGTCATTAATCTAGAGGAATAATAATTTTGTCAGTGATCAGCTGATTGATCACTAATTCAATTCATCTACAGCCATCTTTGATGGCGGCGATCGATCAGGGTTTTAGCTTTTAGGTGAGTCAATCATACAATTGTATTGAATGCTAATTAATTATTCTGCAGGTTTAGAAAAAAAGTGAACATAATTAGAGCATAAAACTTCTTTATTGATTTCGCAAAATTATCTCAACTTCGTGTCGCGCGATAACTGCTTTGCTCAAACAATAAAGTCGCGTTTAAAGCTCTTGAAAAATACAGCTATTTGAATTTGATTTGTTTGATACTGACAGGCTGAAACGGCAGAATCATGTGATCGGCGATGTTGTACTTGTCTCTGAGCGGCTTCTTCTTCTTGAGATCGACCAGAGCGGCGTAGTCATCGGGTGAGTCGGAGGGCACACTGGTCACCACGCCTGTTCCCTTGTCCTCCTTGATTGACAGCATTGGCAGAGTGTAGATCACCTCGTGGGCAGCTAGCGGCGCATTCAGAGCTATGCCCATTATGTCCTACAACACATAACACTTGGATTCAATCGAAATCGATTGTATGGGAGATGTTGTGGTCTAACATCGAAAAACCATAAAATTTAATCGAAATTGATTGTATGAGAAGAGTGGTTGTGGTGTAACATCGATAAAAAAAGATTTAATCGAAATCGATTGTATGAGAAGAGTGGTTGTGGTGTAACATCGATAAAAAAAGATTTAATCGAAATCGATTGTATGAGAAGAGTGGTTGTGGTGAAACATCGATAAAAAAAATTAATCGCAATCGATTGTATGTTATGGTATTTATCCAAAAACCCTTCACACATTGATTGGAGTGAAAAAACCTTATTTATCTTTTGTAGCTATTTATTTCAAAATTTCGGAGAGAGGCAGTTTTGGGCTGAGCCTGTTGGCCCTCTCCTAAAGAAGCTCATTGACAGGGTATGTAGTGCTGGCACTTACCTAGACACTGAGCTCAATAAAACTGGAGGTAACAGTGATTGAGGCAGCAGTGTTTTGTTCAGTTTTACTTGAAGGAAAAACAGTATTTTTGCTGTTTCTTCAATTCAAATTTATCAGTATTTGATATAAAATAGAAATATCATCCAGTACATCTTTATATTTGTAATTCAACAACACCTTATAAGAGCTCATATAAGAGCTCATTTGTTTTCTAAATGAAAGGCTGAAAAGACATAACTTCACTAATCATGGGTTGCATCTAAATCGATCTGGCAAAGTAATCTTTTGTAATAGATTGGCAGAGCTGATTGAAAGCCGTTTGCAATCCTCTGGTTTAAAAACAGTCAAAAAAACAAATAACGATTTTTTAGTAAATTGGCTCAAAACAGGGAAAGGGAAATAGCTACAAATGCTAGAGATAGAGTAGCACAAGATGGTAAGGTTTTTAGTATTTATCATCAAAATATTCAGTATCTTCGTAACAAAATTGACAGATTAGAAGTATTTCTTAAACAGGAGGATCCTGACATTGTTATTTTCACAGAGCATGGCTTAAAAATAAAGGAAATAAATCAAGTTAGGATTCCAGGCTATTCACTGAGATCAGAATTTTGTAGAATAGCTCATAGAAGTGGTGGTGTATGTATATTCACTAGCAATGCTAAACATACCCAAACTTATGAACTGGATTTTGTTAAGAGATTTTCTGTTGAGATGGATTTAGAGGTGACGGGACTAAGGTTAAAAATTGATGATCGATTTGAGGTAGCAGTGTTAGGTATCTATAGGTCACCAAATGGAGACTGGCAAAAATTTTGTGAGCTGCTCCATACACTTTTGGAAATTACAACCGCTCGTTTCACAAATGTTATAGTAGTAGGAGATTTCAATACCGATTTTGCCAGGCAGGATAAAATGACAGAGGATATTAGAGATATTATCAATATGAATAATTTAGAAATTAAGGTCCACGAATATACAAGAGTAACTCGAACTTCACAGACAATTATTGATAATATCCTCACAAATATAGAAGGTTGTAATGTCAGGTTAGGTAGCTCAGATCTATCAGATCATAACTATCAAATTTTAGATGTTAAGTTGCAGGGCCAGAATCCAAGCAGAAAAAAAACTTTTGTGAAAGAAATTCAGCAATATGAGCTAGGAAATATAAATTGTATTATACTTTTTTCATTTATAACCATTTTTGTCATTGTAATTATGTTTTTGGGACAAATAAAGATCTGATTTGATATTTTATTGGTTCATAACATGTTTCAACTCATGAGAGCCATTGTCAAATATAGAGAGGCTTATGGGAATGGAATGCAGAAAATATAAACAGCCGACTAAAATGCTTAAAGCTAAATGGGTACTTGACACTACATTGGCATGCGATTACCGGCGGCATGTAATTGGGATAACACAAACCACAGCTGCGTCAATCACTGTTAACTATTAACAATCCAGTTTCCATTAAGCTCCAGGACATATTTCCTTATAGCTCCATGACCTAAGGGTCTCATGAGGAGTGTACAGACTTATGCGCCACGAGCACACGCATTCAACTTTCATCAGCTGATGCTATGAGTATTCTGCATCTTACTGTTTCTGTAAAAATACAGATATAATGAGAGCATCTGCTGATCAAAAGTGAAATGCGCGTGTTCGTGGGGCATAAGTCTGTACGCACCTATAAATGCACCAGCTCGGTTTAAACGGAGAAAGATCAGCTGATCGTTTAAACCCGGAATGTTACACAATAGAATGAATGCGACCATATTAACCAGTAATCGTTGTATGGCGTTTGACGTGGATGGTGTAATTCAATTTCTCTATTTCAAAAGTAGAAACACTTATCACCAAACAAAATAATATCCCCTATGGGCATATGGCCCTTGAGGTTTCTTTTTCCGAAGTTAGTTTAAATATCAAATCATTTCATTAAATCCATTTATTATGTGGTTACTCGGTTTAAACGGTAATTTGATTGTAATTATTGATTATTGTGCCAGCGACTATTGATTATTTATTGCTCATTATGCTTTATATTTCGTTTTTTTCTTTAAATCTATTTGGTGTTGTCACACATATTTATGTAAATGTTTTTCTATAAGTATTGGAAATAAAATTAAAGAAAAAATTGAAACGGAGAAATGTCAGTTGTTCGTTTAAACCCCGTATGAAGCACATTATAATAAATGGAATCATATCTATAAGTAAACGTGGTTTAGCGTTAAACGTTAGAATATGACCCTGAGAGCCGTTTGCACAGTGACAGTTTAAAACGAAATCTCATTTTAAACTGGATTAAATCCGTATCAAGTCTCGTTTGTTATAATGCGTTTCATTTTGAGTTTAGGCCACCAGCTGATTGAATTATGTTTAAGCTTTGACTGTGCAAACGGCCCTAAGCCGACTATATTTTAGAATACTATACTGAAAAATATAAATAAACAGTCATTATTATTGAACGAAAATCAAAATTAAATGCTGTAAATCACCCCAGAGACTTCTGCTACTGCAAATATTGACAACAGGGTGATTTACAGCATTTAATTTGGATTTTCGTTTGATAATAATTATTCATTAATTAGCATTTAAATAGATACAATTTTTCATTAATTTCTCTCTATAAATAAAAATTGACTTATAAAATAAATTTATAATGAAAGTATGGAACAGTTAATCAATTGTAAGCCACCTTAATTATAAGAGGATTAGCGACAACAAGTTACTACATTTTCGAGAAAAATAAGTTGACTTTATTTTACAAGTTGAGTAATAATTTTAGTTTCAGATTATAATCAATTTCCTCACAGGAATGCCGACATAAATCATATTGGGCCTACATTATTGAGGAAGAATCAGTTGACTTACTTGACCGATCAATTCGACAGGTTGGAACTCGCCATCTTTAGCCGTGAATCCCTGGAAGGCCATATTCCTGGCAGCGCGATGCGTGCACACAAACACCTCCCCGGATTTGGTTTCGAATGCGATGTACCTCATATCCGGCCTCAGCCAGCAGTTGGTCTGTCCGTACATGGTCTCTGGCCTCAGGGTGGCCGCCACCAAGAACAATGGCTTATCTTTAAACATGCTGCAATTACAAGATCCATTTCTACAGTTATTATCTGCAATCTTTCGAAAATTTATGAGAATATTCTTTATTAGGCGGATTTATTTATCGATTTCGTAGACAATACAAATAGCCTAGTCAATGAAGACAAAAAACAGGAGAGTACCCATCGTTACACCGCTTGCTTCCAGTTTGCCTCGAAGCAAAACATTCAAATAATTTTTGTTTTGCAAAAGTCCGCAATTAGATACTGTCCACCGCTCGTAACTTGGCTTCTGAGGTCTGAGGCGTAGGGGAAAATGAACGAGTGGCGCCATGTTGTTGACGACTCGGTAGTGTGACTACAAACCGTGCTCACTAATAAAGCTATTCACCATTCAGCTTTCAGTTTTTTTTACGCAGCTGACCGGAGTAAACGTCGAAATGTTGTGTTATTTTTTCATTAAGTTAGTAGCCGTTTCAAAATAGTTATTATAATAGTTATAGCGATTTATTAAAATCATACGTTAGGATGTAATTTTACTTATACGCTGGTTAAATTACAAATTTGGTGGGATGGAAATTGCTAAATTACATTTGGCAAAGGCAAATAGACCATAGCGTTTGTGTAATCGCTACCTGGCTCTCCAGTACGTCACGCCTAAAACTAGATCGACTGCATTCCTCCCAGAGGCCAAGTTACGAGCGGTGGACAGTATAGAGGGGCTCAAATTTCCACAGACATGTCGGGAGTCTTTCAGTAGCCTAAGTATTTAAACTGTTCCATCATTGTACATTTTCAAATCAATATTACCGTACATGTGAAAGATAAGTTGAATTCATTCCAAGTTAACCTGGATATTCATGGTTATAACACTAGGGGGAAGGATAACATTTCAGATGAGAAACATAGGCTGAGTGTATTTGAGAAAACACCTAATTATTGGGGACAAAAGTTTTATGCGAAACTTCCGGCTGATTTGAGAAGTATTGTAGAGGAAAAAAAATTCAAAACAAAACTATATTCTTTTCTTCGTAAAAAGGCTTTTTATGATGTTGACGAATTCTTGTTAGAATGAGAAAAACTATTATCATAATTTTGCAAATTTCATGAATTGTTAAATATATGTTAAAGAGTTTCATTTTATGACTGATATTTTCTGTTATTATGTAATTTATCTGTGACGTTTTTCAACTGTATTACATTGTTTTGCTATACTCTTGTTGAAAATAAAATATTATTATTAATTGGAACAATATATGTTTTTGCGTTAGATGCTCATTTGAGTAACTACCAACAGATTTTTCGGGAAAACTATTAATAAAAGTGTTTATTTCTTTTTTCAATGATATCCACCTCGGAAGCCCTTTATGATAAAAAATTGAATTTGGTCTTAAATTGTGGACCACGATTTTTCCTTTCACGTGCCTTAAATTAAATTGAGAATAATTAGTTTTGAAATTAGTTAGGTAATAAGAAACCGAAATTTTCAAGAAATGTATCCTCTCTACAAGTAAAAACAGTTCAGGTAAAAACAACGGGCATTTTCTCAAAACTGCTTTAACCCCTAATTTGAAGTAGTCTACGAGTTGTTTTACCGTGTTATCGGATGAGCACGTTAAACTGTCGGTCCCGACAGAAGTAAGACAGTCTTAAGGCCTATTAAAGGCTTAAATTATGAATTCGATAATTAAACTTAAATTATAATTATTATTAATAAATTGTAAATAAGGTGGGACCTTCCCGCAACGAACCATCCACCAGCAAAAATCCATACAAATTTACATTATTCTAGAAAATTAATACGAATCAATAATGTTGTTCCTGATTTCTTCATGTACGAAAAAATAAACGGTAACTTCATACTTGTCAGAAACAGAAATTTGGAAGATATTAGAAATTTGCCTGTCTTCGAAAAATTTTGTAAAATTTGTAAAATTTTGTCTTCGAAAAATTTTGTAAAATTTTTTTGAAAATGTAGAATGAATAAATTTTTCTCATCAATTTTCATTATTATAGTTTTTTAAAAGTATTTTTATTCAAATACTCTCAGATGTTTTGTGATTCCACATTTTTGACCAAAAATGTTCACTTTAAGTGAGTGCACCTTTAGCAAACGTTAAACTTGTTTTCAGATACTGTTTTTGGTGAGATATACTGATAGTATCCATAACGAAACACTAGAATATTGTCTAAGAATATCCCTAATTTATTGAAAAGTTACAAACATGTTTCAACACCTATGGTGTAATGTCCAGTGTGAAAATTAACGTTAAGTTTTGAATTTTCACACTGAACATGACAAGTATAAGATGATGTACGTAATTTTTCAATAAATTCGTGATATTTTTAGTATTCTGGTGTTTCATTTTGGTTAAATTTGTTTCTTAGGGTCGTTTGTACAGTCAAAGCTTAAACCCGATTTAATCAGCTGGTGGCTCAAACTCAAAATGAAACACATTATAACAAACTAGACTTGATACGGATTTAATCCAGTTTAAAAAAAATTTAGTTTAAACTAAATTTTATTTTAAACTGCCACTGTGCAAACGACCCTTAGACTGCTAGAGTAATACTGAGTGATACGTTTACATTGACAAACATCGATTTGCTAGAGTATAAAGTTTTCATTGACAACCACCAGTTTTGCAAACGACTATCAATAAGTGAGAATTTAATCAACGATAATGAAAAAACTGTCTGCTTTGTTAAGCAGTGAATCTGACCTCAACTTGTTCGGGTAGGGCGCAACCACTTTCATCTTGATGAGGGTGTACTCCTGGGGTCCCACCCCTTCCCCGCTCGACCTGTCGTGGTCCATACACGGCTGACCATCCTTCGGCGAAAACACAGTGTACCGCTTGCCGAAAATCACCTTGTTCGCCTTTTGTAACTTCAGAAATTGCCAGCGCACAAAACTGTCGAAAAACGGGTTCGAGTCGGTTGTGATGAACGTTCTTCTCCAATCCACCTGAAAAATAACAACAATTTATTAAATCAAATCAGAATCTAATCTTGAAATTGAAATATTTTCGGAATTGTTAAAATAAGCATTATGAAGGCTCTGGACTCAGGGCCTGATGTTATACACCGTGTGCGTGTCCCACGAAGAGGTTTACACGTTTAATTTTATTTTACGTGCCTATTCATGCACCAATCTCTTTTTAAATTTTACACAGTTTACAAATCAGGTTCTGAAAATATTCTGGGAAAATTTCAGCTAACTAACCTTTGTAGAAAAAAAAGTGGCGTCATATTGAAAATTTTACTAATTCGCTTCCTATAAAAACTACTTTCATGATTTATTATCTGAATTGTTTACTACGTTGCGGTAGTCTTGCCTCATTTGATGGTACCAGAAATGGATCAAGCAATCTTTCAACAAGATGGTGCTCCACCTCTTTTTGCAAATCATGTCAAGCAATTACTAAATGACAAACTTCATAGCCGTTAGATTGGTCGTGGAAGTGATTTTTTAGATTGGCCACCCCGATCACCAGATTCAACTGTTTTTGACTTTTTTATGGGGTTACTTGAAGGTGAACGTTTATACCCATAGCTTCAATAATGATGAGGAACTGGAACAATCAATCTTCTCCGGATACCTTACACATTTTACAAATCATTTCTTAAGCGCTGTTATCAGTGTTTTGCTGTGGATGGGCTTCAATTTGAATAATTTTGGACTTGAAGGTTTTTCATAAGGCTATTGTTCTAGTTTTTTATTTAAAAGTCATCTTGCCCTAGAGTGCAACAATAAAAATATTTAATAAAACCAAAAACACCTTTTTAATGTTTTTAAAGTATCGTTTTTCAATATGTCGCCATTTTGTTTCTACGAAGGTTAGGGAGTTGAGATTTTCCCAGATTATTTTTAGAACCTACTTTGTAAACAGTGAAAAATTTAAAAAAGCTCGGGCAAGTAATACAAAATCAAATGTTTGAACCTCTTCGTGGGACACGGTGTACATTTACCTAACCCCTAAATATGTAGCAATTTGTGTACAAGTCCTACAGATTCACATTAAAAAAATAAAAACATAAAAAAAAAACATTTTCTGATTGGTTCTCGTGTAATTTTATCATGACTAGAAAAGAGCAACAGAGTATCAAGAAGATAAGATAAAAATTATTGGAAAACTTACATGCAATCCAATCCTGCGAAGATCATTGACAGCTAACGGTGGAAAGTAATCTAGCCAATAGAGTTCGTCGGCGAAGTTTTTGATTTCATCATCTTTCAAGCCCATTGATCTCATTATCTGCCATTGGTACTTCGCTCCACCTGTTTTAGCCATTGCTTTACTCTGAAAACCAACAATTGATACTATTAGAAAAACGAAATACATATTTAATCTAAATATGAAAACTTTTCTCTTGAAAACAAAGATAATTGAACAAGAATACAGTACCTCCTTTGAAAATTATATAATTCTTTCTAGTCTATAGAGTAACAACAATTAAAGGCTAAAATGATCATCAACTAACCTTCTTTCCTTTCGCCTTATCCTTCATCAGTTCCTCATCTTTTGGCGTCTCCACAACTGCAGGCTCTTCATCAATGGGAAACTTAGGAGGACAACCATACAGCTCCATCTCTCTCTTCAGTTTATCAGCGCATGCTTTGATGGGCATTCCAGTGCAGTGAAATCCAAATGGAAATTGACATTTTTTGCCCTTCAAACGATGGTAACGCACTGCAAACTGAAATAGAATAATACTTTTATTCAAGAACTGGGATTTAGTATTGGTGGAGACTAAAATTAGACGAATAAATAATAATTTCTCTGGTTGAGGGTACAACACAAACAGAGGAGGTTATTCAGAATAAAGACATCTTGATTACATAAAGCATACGATTATTTACAAAGTATTGATACAATAGACTGACTATTCGCTGATTTGAGAAAATGCGAATCCCCACTATATAAGAATATGTGTCAGAATGCCACTATTTTTGCTTTTATTCAATTTTTTATGCGAAAATTTTTATAAAATCTAGTAAAACTACATCTTGCAAACTATTAGAAGATGATGAAAGAATAATACAAAAATTTAAAAAAGAAAATTGATAACCTGATATGGAAATTTTCAACATCCAAAATTCAATAGTATTTATGAAATTTATAAAATAACTAGGCTACTGCTTGAAAAAAGTTTCAATCTATTTTGAATCCTAGAAGACAACAGAATAAGAATTGATAGTCAGTTTCTCATATGAATGATGAAATATTTTTCAAATCATGGTTATCAATGATGATCTTCCTGTTTTTCATTTCGAATATTCTATAATTATATCCTAATGATTGAAGAGCTTATCTCTTACGTTTGATTCAGCCTAGTTGGTGCAGTACTCTATTATGATGAAAGCTGTCAATTTAATTAATGAATAAGGTTTACAAAAACTTACAAAGTTGTAAACTGAAACATTGATGAGTCAACTTTGATTTATTGGTAAATTTATATGTACAAATTCCGTAATGTTTTTCTAATTATAAAAAAAACATTATCATAACTTGCCTCACACTTGGAGAGTGTAAATGTATGACCAAGATGAAGTCTGCCATTCATATACGGGAATGGGAAAGTAGTAAAAAACTTTTCACAATCTGCCGCTGATTCGTTTTTAGCGGAAGGAGCATCAATTTCGTAGATCTTCTCTTTTTCCCATTTCTCTTGCACTTCCTTTTCGATCTTTTGCAGATATTCTACTTTAAAAGTTTCCCTTTCGCTCTTGAACTGTTGCCTGTAAATAGCATGCATTAATCAATTGAATATTTTATTAATATCTCAATTAAAATAGTATCCACAAATAAATAAATAAATAAGTTATGCAAAATGTATGTATAATAATGTTGAACACTGCAGACCGCTCTCCAGGTCTACTGGAATGACTATATTTAGTTATTAAATATATTCAAGTGCTTTATATTTGAGGGTAAATTTTGACAAGTAAAACTTGAGGGGGACTTAGTCATAACACACGGAATCGTTGCATGATTGACATGCCTTATTGCCGACTGAATAGAACAAGAGACTCGTTTCCTACTGTATTTCTCAAGATGTTCAAAAAGCTACCTAGACAGTTAACAGCCTTGAGTAGCCTACCCAGGCATTCAAGGCAAAGTTCGAGCTTAAAGAAAACCCTTTCTACGGGTTACATGAGTTCTTCAAACTCACAGTGGCTATGCCATCTTGAAAAGTCAAGTTTATAGTCATCACTTACTTCAAGAAAAGTTTATCCTTATACATTTTTTGACACAACATATCCGGATCCGCTGGTCTTGGTAAAGTACCGGTATTCAGTGTTGACCTGATGACTTTGACATGTATTTGTTATAAAACAAAAACTTTTTGATTTAGAGTAGGCTAACTTAAAAAGAGTAGGCCTAACTCAAAATCGAGATGCAAGATAACCTTAGAGTAAACGGAAGCAAGTTTTAGTTGATTTAGTTAGTTCACAAGTGAGCTTGAAGTACGTTGAAAAAGTAGTCTACCAAAAATTATGAGTTTGAATCTTTATAAGAGTAGATTGCTATAATAATAATACGCTTATAGAATAATAATAGTTTCTTTTGTCTAAGTAATCAAGTTTGATTGATTTATGCTACTGAATAAAGACACAGTTTAGCATTGATTCATTGAAGGGTGATGTATACTAGGCTATATATTATAGTTTCTAACTTGAATTTAGGCATTATGATCACGCCAGTTAGCCCCGTTTTATTGCTCAAGAAAATGGATATTTATATAAAAATGTTTTTCACGATTCTGTTTTTTATGAAAACATTAAAAATAAGCTTCTTAGTTGCAAGTTACACCAAATGAGAAAAAAGTTTCATCATCTCTGAATGACTTCCCGAGTTGAAGTAAACAATCTCAAATGGTATAACTTAATTTAAATACAATTTAATAGGAAAAGAAAACTTAGTTGCAAGTTACACCAAATGAGAAAAAGTTTCATCATCTCTGAATGACTTCCCAAGTTGAAGTAAACAATCTCAAATGGTATAAATTAATTTAAATACAATTTAATAGGAAAAGAAAAACTTTTAAAATAATTATAAAACATAATACATTGCATAAATAATTATTTTATTCGCATCAAAAGCGGTACCAATGAAACATAACCTCAAATAAAGGACAAGAAAAAAGCCATTTATCAAATAAAAGCAGTGAAAAGTGTTTGCGTTGATTACTTACCATTGTCAAATAATATAATTAATCGTCAATTATTTTAATTGACATCCATTGAAGTTAAATTGTTAGAATCTGTAAATAATTAACTCCAAGAGCAGTTACACGTGTAAACGTAAATACGCTGAACTTATCGATATATCAGTTCAGTTGTTCAGTATCGATATTTGATATCGACAACTTATCAAGATCACTCAACGAAAAATTCAAATGTTTCTCCCGGTAAATATTCACAATATCACTATTTCTATGTACCGTACTTTTATCCGCAAATGTTTGGTAATAATATAGATTATTTCAATTACGGTACTGAAAATTTATTCTAATACTAAGAGAAAATGATAAATTTAATACCGTACTCATAGCTTAGTCTGGGCGCAAATAAAGAACTTCCCTGAGGTCAAAAGCCGGTTTTCAAAAAGATTACGGTATAGAGGGAAAATTTCAGCAATAAATTATAATTATACCAGGCCAATATCAATCCTTTCAGCATTCTCTAAACTTTTTGAGAAGGAAGCAAATTTTACATTTCCTATTGAGAAATGAAATATTAAACCAGACACACTTTGGCTTTATCAAGGGGCTGAGCACAGACAATCTGTTGTTACAAAATTTATAGATAATTTTTGACGCTTGACTCCTCGAAATCTGTGTGTGGCTTAAAGTGCGATTTATCAAAGGCCTTTGATTGTTTGATAAAAGGCCTTCGATAAATGATATTCTCATTAAAAAAATGGAAAATTATGGTATCTGGGGCTCTTTGGCATAGTTCAAATCTTACCTATGACGAATGACAGGAGGCAATGAATCCACACAAGTTTCCTTGGGCCTAAACATTTCCAGGTCAAAGTGGGCTTCTATAAATCCTGGTATTCCTCAGAAATCGATTTTGGGTCCAATGTTGTTCATAATACTTGCTCAAATAGTAGTCCAGGCAATGAATGCTCAAAAAAGGGTAGAGAGGGAAAAGTTGGGAAGACAATTTTTTTGACCCCGAAGTTCTGTTAAGGGTAGTAAGCAGGTGAACATATCAAAAGTCCTCACCCCTACCCACTGTGCTAATAGGGTGGGGGTGGTTTAAAGGTACTATTTTTTGGTTTCTCGCATAAAACTCGAAAACTATGTATCCTAAGGACTTGCCTGTCATATAACAAATTAAAGCTTACATAATTTCCTATAATATTCATTCTACAACTTTTTTATATCTCCTCTAGTTTTTGAGATATCCGCTCTTGAAAGTGTGACATTAAAAAAACACATTTGCCACCAATTTTTTTCTGTTTTTGCTATTATAACTTTTTAAAAATCGATGTGAGGAATTCATATTGATTATAAGCTTATAGAACATCAAATTCTCTCAAATTTGATCTATAATTTCACACTTTCACGAATTTCCCTGGACCTTTTGAATCAGCTTTAGTGTTGAGTGTGAAATCTCCATTTTTGCAACAATAGACCAATTGACAAAGGAATTTGGAGAGAATGTTTTAAACAAAATTTTGGACTTTGCAGCTTTGTTGAGACTAGTTAGGAGGAGAACATATCAAAAGTCCCCATTCCTAACTGATGTTCTAGGGGGATGAGGGTGGTTGAAAACTTGCATTTTCCAGCATTTTGCTTCCACGCTCATATCTTGAGAACAATGCGTTCAACCGACATAACTAACAACTCAAAAATGAAGCTTGATAAATTTTCTACACTTTTTGTTCAATGGAATTTTGTGATAGACCAATATGACAATAGACCAATTGACAAAGGAATTTGGAGAGGAGGTGTTAAACAAAATTTTTGACTTTGCAGCTTTGTTGAGACTAGTTAGGAGGAGAAAATATCAAAATTCCCATTCCCAACTGATGTGCTAGGGGGATGAGGGTGGTTTAAACGTTGCATTTTTCAGCGTTTTGCTTCCACGTTCATATCTTGAGGACAATGCATTTAATCGACATAACTAACTATTCAAAGAAGAAGCTTGATGAGTTCTCTACACTTCTTATTCAGTGGAATTTTGTGATATTCCCAACAGTTCCCGAGATATTCGGTGTATTTATTGAAGTGTAGATATTGAAGGTGTGTAATTGTTAAAATAACAGGTTTTTATCCTGATGGCCGAAAGCAATAAGAAATATATTTTCAAGAATAACCAAATTATTTTTTATTGAATTTAAAATTCATTATCAAACTCATTTTGTATTCCATTATATTCATGTATTGTATTTTGAATATCCATTCAAAATTACTTTATTTGCATGGACTACTCATAAAAGTTATTAAAAAAATAAAGCACCCTTTTTTTGTAGGAGCATATTCAAGCTCTAAAATCAAAAGAATACTACTCAATAATCAGCCTTGTGGAGCATTTGATAGAAGAAAACCATAAATAATTATATTGATATGAATGCTAATTTGCTCCAGATAAGTATGCTCTTTGGCCAGAGGGGTGCAATTTTTTGCATTAAATTTCTTAATCTTGTATACCTCGAATTATTTTTCAATAGCCTAGAGATGATTAAATTGTTGAAGAGTTATTAAGAGTCATTTTTTCAAGGCGTATGACTTACATTTTGAATTTAGAAGACCAACTCTAAAACTTTTTGGATTAAATAAAATAAATTATATGTTTTTTTCATGATACTATTAGTCAAGTCATTTTTTGCTCCTCTCATCTCTCCACTTATAATTATTCGTCATCACCGAGAAAAACTCTTCCCACAAATAATGCTGAAGTGGCAGGGATAGAGAGTAAATATTATGAAACCACTTTATACAAATTCTTGAACTCATCAGCATCACATGCACTGAAAAAATGTAGCCAATATTCAGTTTAAATCTGACAGTCTCCGCCACTCTACTAACCTAAAATGTTTTGATTTCCTCGTATCTTATTATATAGTACCACGGAATAAGCATAAAGTGTGTAGTGTTTAAGTAGTGTTTCTTTCCTCTGTGATAGTACTTTATTGAGCAAAATAAAGTACTTTTGCGTACTTTATCTTGCTTACAATGTTGACGTCACGATGGGGCGATATGGCAGTAGATGTTGGCTTTATTGACTTTCAGTATTGGGGTGTGTCTATTCCATAACTGGTCTAAGGTTTGATTGGTATTTTCCATTCTGTATCTATTCTGTGATGTGGTCTTGTGTCTTGTCTCATCTGTCAAAAAATAGTACAGTAGGCCTACGGGTGCAAAATTCATATTTAAATCTAAAACTAGTTTCAAAGAAAAACATTCCATTTTTTCATTATCTACGGTATATTCATATATTATTAAATTCTTATCCTGACATCAGGGCTAGAGGTACGCTTATGTATTATGGAATTAATTATTAGCAAAATTGATACACTTTTTAGGTTATGTTTATCATTTAGCTTATCGTAAAAAAATATTCTTTTTCAATAATATTATTCATCTCTATATAATGACACATATTATATGCTGTATATCTTGTTACCTAAAATTGAAACTTTTCTTATTTTTTGAAAATTTCTCTTCCTACAAAAATTGTTCGGAATCAGTTGAAAAAATTGTACGTTATGATTCATTTTCTATTTTTGGTATAATAGGCCTATTAGTTTCTTATCAGTTTGCGGTGCTTCATCGTAGTTTCTTGTAAAAGTTTTCAATTACAAATTACTATAACAAATTCGTAGCACAATAGGTAGTTTATCAACAAATTATTTACCGTAAGTATCTCCTTTTACAATAACAGCTTATTTTTCTAACAGCCCATTTTAAGGTTTCTATTTACATATATTTATTAATAAATAAGAGTTTTTTCTTATATTAGATGAGAATTATTCAAATCTTCCTCTCTATTTTTATATATTATGTTTTATATATTACATATATTTATTAATAAAAAAGAGTTTTTTACATCATCATCATCCACGGCTCTACAATCCAAAACGGATCTTGGCCTCCTCCAGCAATCGCCTCCATTCTACTCTGTCCATGGCAGCTCGTCTCCAATTTCTTACACCAAGCCTCCTTGCATCTTCAGTGACTGAGTCCATCCATCTCAGTCTTGGTCGACCAGGGCGTCTTCTTTCTTCCATGTTATGCTATGCTATTATATAATAGGCATATAATAGCTATTATATGCCTCCATCATATAGGGGACTGATCTGGCTGCAATGTCAATGTCATCAGCATAAGCCAGTAATTGAATTGTCTTATTGAGCAGGATTCCTCTAGTGTCAATTTTGGAGTCTCGTATCACTTTCTCCTATGCGACATTGAAAAGCAGACATGCTAAAGCATCACCCTGCCTAAGACCATTGTAAGACTGAAATGGATCCGATAGAAGATTCTGTACTCTTACCTGGCATTGGACTGCACTCATAGTCATTTTAACAAGCCTTATACGTTTATGAGGTATTTCAAGCTCATACATGGCATCATACAGTTTCTTCCTTTTTACACTGTCATATGCAGCCTTAAAATCCACAAACATATGGAAAGAGTTGACATTGTAGGCTACTCTAACATCTTCTCCATAAGAAGTCGCAAGCAGAATATTTGGTCCACTGTGGATCTTCCTGCACGAAACCCTGCCTGGTAGTTTCCTATTTTCCCATCAGTATGAGGTTTCAGTTTCTCATAGAGGACATTTGAGAAGATCTTGTAGCCAACATTCAATAGAGTAATGCCTCTGAAATTCTTACAATCCATGGGATCACCTTTCTTCAACAGGGGGCATAGTATTCCCTGATTCCATGTATGAGGCATGGTCTCTTCTCTCCACGATTTGATGACTATTTGGTGCATAAGGTGCCACAGAGTATCTCCACCATGTTTGAAAAGCTCTGCCACTACTCCATCCTTCCCTGGAGATCTGTTGTTGTTGAGTTTATTTATAGCTGTGACAACATCCTCCAGTGTTGGCTCCTCCATTTCTTGTTGGTCAGTAACTGGATTTATTTGCTCCATGGATTCAGGCTGCGGCTTCTCGGTTCCATTTAGAAGCTCTTCAAAGTGCTGCTTCCACCTTTTCATCACTGCTCCTTGCTCACTCAGCAGAGTGCCATTCTTGCTTCTGCACACTACAGGTCTTGGCATGAACTCCTTTCTTTGATCATTCACCATGGCATAAAATTTCCTTGTCTCAGTTTGCCCTGCCAGTCTCTCAATATTGTCAAATTTAGCATTTTCAAATTCCCGCCTTTTTCTTCTGTGCATTTTCTTCTCCTCCCTTCTCAATCCCTTGTACCTTTCTATAGCACTTCTTGTCCTTCGCTGCTGCAATATTTTGTAGGCCTCGTTCTTCTTCTTAGAAATCTCATGACATTCATCATCAACACCATGTTTCTCTACTTTGTCTAGAAACATGTCCAAGAATCTCATTTGCTGCACCATCCAGTGCTTGGACACATGCTCCCCAACAATCATATCCTTCATTCTCCTCCATTCCCAGCCTCAGTTGTGCACTCACTTTTTCCTGGAACTTTTGTGCTGTGTTAGGATTATTAAGTAGTGCTACATTATATTTAGTAGTTGGAGACCCCTTTATTGTCCTTACTCTTGATATGCGTGCTCTTACTTCTGCTCCAACAAGATAGTGATCAGAATCAATGTTTGCTCCCCTTACATTTCCTCGGTCCTTACATTGATTAAGCTGGAAAGGTGTCGCCCATCAATTAAGAAATGATCGATCTGATTGAAAGTCTCTCCATTGGGAGAGACCCATGTAGCCTTGTAGATGTTTTTGCGAGGATGAAGTGTACTTCCTATAACCATCCTTTTAGATGCAGCAAAATTGATCAACCTTGTGCCATTCTCATTACTCTCTGTATGAAGACTGTTTTTTCCAGCTATTCTACTATAGACCTCCTCCTTACCAACTTTGGCATTCATGTCCCCAGTTATAATTTTCATATCATGTCTTGGGCATTCATCATAGGTTCTCTCCAGCAAGTCATAAAAATCCTCCTTTTCATCTTCTGTTTTATCTTCTGTTGGTGCATGTACATTGATAACACTCATGTTGAAAAACTTCCCTATGAGTCTTATCACACATAACTTACTACTGACAGCTTTAAAGTCCAATACCAAATTCTTGAGTCTCTTTCCAACAAGAAAACCTACTCCAAAGGTATGATCTCTCTCATTACAGCTATAATACATATCATCATTACCTTTCCTCATCATTCCTTGCCCTGTCCATCTCATTTCCTGAATAGCTATCAAATCTGCTGTATAATCATTCATTATGTCCATCAATTGTTTCATTGCACCAGCCCGGTAGAGAGTTCGTACATTCCATGTGAATATTCTCAAATCCTTTTCCATTCTTTTCCTTTTTTGTCTGCCAGGTACTTTATTCCATAAATCCAGTCCATTCCGAGGCTCATTGTGAGGTTCTGAAACTGTGTTTTTCTTTAAAGGACTCGCCACACCAAGCTCGCCAGTACCGCCGAGGTAGTACCGCTGGTGGTAGTTTTCTCGGCTGAGCACGCCACACCGAAAAACGTCCGCTAGCGGTAGTCTCCGAGTAGTGAGTCTAGTAGTGGGGGGAGGGCGTGACTACAGCACTCAGCACTGCGCTACCTCTTCGAATCGCCTGCCATGTATTCAGGTTGAGCGCGCCACACTGAGCTCGCTTTGTCCGCCGTACTACCTCTCAGCGAACTTTTGTTGAATCGCCTAGCAGGCGGTCGTAGGTGGTAGTGCGCCGTACTACCGCCGCGGTAGCGAACTCGGTGTGGCGCGCTCAACCTGAATACATGGCTAGCGATTTTTAAAACTTCGCTACCGTCGCGGTAGCGAGCTTGGTGTGGCGTGCCCTTAAAGGGAGGGGTTGTTGGCCCCTCGCCCGACCCCCAACCTGGAGGACCAGGTAGTTTTTTCGGGTTTCCTTCCCTAGCCTTTGACAATCCAATGCCGAGCTACAAGGCAGCAGCCAATTTCCTTTCAGGGTTTTGTTGCCTTATCCTTTGAGTATCCACTGATACCCGTCTGCAAGGCAGCAGTTGTGTTTGCTGGTTTTGATCCGCCCCGGGTATTTCATTTCCCCGGTACCACCTATATCTAGGAGGCATCCCCTATCCGCCACCAGGGGGGGCGCCCGTTAGGAGACCAGCAACTCCCACGAGGAGTTTTTTACACATTATATAAAATGAGAATTATTCAAATCTTCCTCTCTATTTTTATGTATTATGTTTAATGTACTTTTATCTTGCGTTCTCCATGCCAAAGTTCGTTTACACAGTTACATAAACGAGAGTAAGACAAGATTAGATAATTGATTCATTCAAGCCCGCATATTCAGTGAAAGCAGGTCAACGACTTGAAGCAATAAGAGAAAGACATAACATAGATTGAGAGAGAGAGAGAGGGAGAGAGAGAGAGAGACTGAAAAAGAAATAAACAGAGCTTCTGAGTCAGTGAGTGATAAAAAAGATAAATATTAAGGAAGACAAAGTGAGAGAGGGCAGTGCTTGCTTGAGCTCATGTTCAGAAGGTGAAAGTGGAGAGAGAGAGAGAGAGAGTCAGAGAGGGAGTATCGTAAGAGAATGAGTAGATCAAATTGAGTACAAGTCATTAGATGAAACAGTTTGTGTGTTCTTAGAGTGTTTACGATTAAGTTGCCTACAATAATTATTTACAGTGAATATACTCGTACTAGGCTACATTCTGCTTTTTTTAAATAATCCGTTTGTTGAGGTAACATTACTTTACTATTATTTTGACAAAGCCACGAACAATCGCTTATTAATCAACATAATCTTTCTCAAAAGACATACGGTACAAATCAATATAAAATACTATTCATTCATAAAAGGCTACATAAGCATATAATTTATATATGCTTCTATGAATAATTGAATTGACAACACAAAAGAAAGAAACACACACATTAATAAATATCTAGAATCAACAAAAACTTACAATATTGTACGACCTTTAAATGTAATGCTACTTAACACAATTTTACTGAATAAAAGCGTAAATCACATTAACACATGATATACAAAAATAATAATAATAGTAATTTACAAAATTTAATATAGCCTAATAATAATAATTGACATAATTTACACATAATATATCGTCATTGTATCCTGTACAAATATAAACCAACTCACACATTACAAGAAATTCTAAACTTATACTTACAGTACCTATCATCATAAAATACATTGAAAATTCATTATTATTATCTAAATTCACATCAACTTTACACATCTCAAACACTAAACAAAATATCTGCTGTAGATTAATAGAGATTACAATACTTCTTATAAATGGAGTCGAATTCATTTGTTGCAGAATTTTTAGAAATGCGATTAGTTATTTTGGATAAACCCAACGATGTAGCTGAATGGGCAGCCAAGTATGTGATGAAAAGAATCAAAGATTTCAATCCCGGTCCTGAAAAATTCTTCACGCTTGGTTTACCCACTGGTAAGTCCATTTTCTCCAAAAAAGAAATATAAATAATGATGGTTTCATGCTTTGCTGCTTCATGTGAATAATGAATGATACATTTTGATAGCGATCTATCTCAAATTACTACTATCCAATAACAGGATAATAATTATAGTATATAGTCTGTCAGCATTTTATATAGACAACATTCAACGATTGCTGGCAGTATAAAGTGAGTCCCAATCCATAGCTGAGTTGATAGCAGATTATAAGCTCAGTATTACTGTAATTCACAATCTTAATCAATTTTTTAGATTTTTTTTGTTCTTCCAACAACCATTACACTAGTTATTAGACTAGAATCCCATCTGTCATCTTAGATAACGCCTGGAAAATCTCTTGTCACAACGAAAATGCCTTAGGCTACCTATTCTATTCGATATAAAACTCACTATTTATCGTAAATCTATTAAGGCTATATGCCATAAATATTATTGTTTCAATGAAATAATGTGGTTGGACTTCTCAATCACCTGCCTGTAAAATAAGAACGTGTTTTTATCCTAAATTCTGTGAAATGCAGATTTGTTCTAAGTTTTTAGAGTACTGTATTGAAGTATATTTTATTGACTGAGCGAAGTGAGGTCTAAGATTCAAGTCGACAGTTTGGCATTTCTCTTAATGTTTAAATGTTTATATGTTGCGCATTTACGGCGAAACGCGGTAATAGATTTTCATGAAATTTGACAGGTATGTTCCTTTTTTAATTGCGCGTCGACGTATATACAAGGTTTTTGGAAATTTTGCATTTCAAGGATAATATAAAAGGAAAAAGGAGCCTCCTTCATATGCCAATATTAGAGTAAAAATCAGACTATAGAATTATTCATCATAAATCAGCTGACAAGTGATTACACAGATGTGTGGAGAAGCCAGTCTATTGCTGTATTTCCGTAAGGTCTATAGTTTCAATCAGGTACTTGTGGATGAGAATAATGCGTGAGGTCTACTGTTCACAGAACTACTAGTTATCATACTAGCGGCTCATAGGCAGGTAAAGTAGAGACAGCATGTCACTGGCTGCCATTGGGTCACTTTTCACCATTTTCTAAACATCTGTCTCTATGGAAAGTGACATAATGAACGCCGCCGCTGACATCCAGTAACTTTCCTTTTTCACTTTCTCTGTTCAGGTTATCAACATTTTAAATTGATAGCTTCTTATCATGCAATTTCAAGATTAATCATTCGGCGTGAGTATACCAGACGCACATAACTCGAATATTTAGACTATTTATGAGACACGATTAAGAAATAGTAGAAGTTTTTGGAAAGTGTCTGTTTTTAAATGCTGAATAATTTACCTGTTTGCTTCATTCAGTAAATAAATAGAGCCTTGCTAATCGTTTATGAATGAAATTAAAAATTAAAGTTTTTTGTGTGAGTCTAGTAATGATCAATCTGTGATTGTCTCAATTCTAGGTGGAACCCCTCTGGGCATGTACAAAAAATTGGCCGAATATTACAAAAATGGAAAAATTTCATTCAAGTATGTGAAGACCTTCAATATGGATGAGTATGTGGGTTAGTTCATTTTATTTTATATCAAATAATTTTCTATTTAGAATTATCTATTTCAGAAATAATATAATTATACAACTTGGATTCAGCAATACATCAACAAAAGCAGCTATTCATTCGATTGGCGTTTTAGTTCTAAAAGCAAAAGTAGTTTGATGATAGGAGTAGTTCTCATTAGGAATTGATCAGCAATTTTATCACAGAAGAACATTAGTAATATAGTTTCATGTTCCAAAATTATAGAATTCTTTATAGTAAGTACCTTAGGCTATTCCTTATAGCTTTGAATAAATATTTCAGATGGCTAGGATAATTTTGGGACATGACACATTATAATATCAAGAACAACCCAGCAGTACACAGTACAGTATTTATTTGTTCAAACCACGGTATATAGAAGAAGTTATATTTTTCATCTAAATACCGTGGTTCACACAACCTGTCTATTCTATCTATGTTTATATCACACTGAATTTAAGGTTATTTTTTATTTATTTATTTATGATACAAATAAAATTGATGTTTATCTCTTTTCTGTATAGTGCTAATTTTATAGAAATAGAAATAAAAATAAAAATCTTAGTACCCTTTTTGAAATATTTAGTGATATCACTTGAAAATGGCATCACTGTCCGAAACATGTTGTGATTAAATATTTCATAAAGGGTACGTAGATTTTTATTCTTCTTTCTAAAATTGATGTTATTTATAACATTTGTGGATAAAATAATAAGGTAGCCCTTGTGCTATTTTTCTTCCAAATTTATAGGTGATGACACAGTCCAAAATAGGGTTAGAATTTCAATTTGAAATTCTATTATAAATTTGTAATTCAAACAGTTTAGTGTGGAGCCACAGTATGTGGTATGAAATATGTTGAATATTCTATTATGAATTTGTGGTGGTAAAAATCACAAGGCAGCTCTAATCACAAGTAGGAACAGTGAATGTTTTGATTAGAGAGGCAGAGAGGTGTCTTGCTGAATTAGATTCGCGGTTTGTTCAGAATAGTCTTAGTTTAAACTACAAAAAACTAGAGTAATTGCTTTTAGTAGAGAGTATAAAAGTTTTGGAATAAACTTGAATACTCAGAGTAGAGTTGAAACTTCTGTTTCCACGACATTCTTGGAAGTAAAGTAAAATTTCTGGCGAGAGCTCGTATATTTTTAATTTCTTCCTCATAATTACTACATAGGAGTTGTGTTCCTACTAAGATAAGTATTGGACTAAGGGCCGTTTGCACAGTGTAAGTTTAAGCTGAAGCTTAAACCAAATCTGATTTTTTTTTGGTTTAAACTAAAATTCCGTTTTACAGTATCAATTTAAACTCTGTATTGAGTTTAAACTCTGGGAAAGTTTAAACCTCCAAAGCAGGAGGTTTAAACCAAATTATTTGGATTAACTTGACATCTGTAAAGATTTGATGAGGGAACAGCTAATAGTAAATTATTTCTTGATGTTTGTTTTTAATGCTTCTATAGACGATAATAATTGTTTAGGTTATAGTGAATCATTATTGATAGAATTGACAGAAGTTTTTAATTCGATTGATAAAGATGACTACGAAGAAATTTTGAAACTGAGATTGGGCAAAAAACAAATAATTTAAATTTCTGCGATGATAAAGAATTTTTAACGGTTTCGCTCAAGTACAGCAACTGCCAATTTAGTATTTTGATTGAATAAACCACTTGATAGAAATTAAGACAATTTTTAACAGTGGTCTTTCTTTGATTAGAAAAGATGTTTTTAATAACACATAACTGAGATATATTGCTTTCGAGAGATTTATAATAAACGAGGAAGACCGAAGTAAATTCAAGCGTAACAAAATAACTTTTTTATCTTACATTCTAAAATATATTTTCTGGTGCCAACTAAACATAAGTTTTTTGAGAATTTCTTGATCGCTTTTCACTTTTATTACCGTACAGCTTACAGCTCTGTGGATTTTGAACAAGAACAAGAAAATACTAAAATAGTAGCTACATAACCTCAATTTACTGATGGTTTGTAAACAAATAACAAATTCCCTGTATAAAATCAGCCTTCCTGATATTATAAACGATGACATTCTATTACAAACTTAACGCTAAACTAGTTTAACTTAAACTGGATTAGAAAATGCACTGAGAAAACCAATTCAAGTTTAAACTTTCAGATTAACTTAATCGAGTTTAGCAACCTATACTGTGAAAACGGCCCTAAGTAGACTATTCACGGTATACACTCATAATATATCACTATTGTGCATAATACAGCTTTTTGCGAGTACAATTTATAAATGTGAAAGTCTGATTTGAATGATTTTTATTTAAAAAATCCCAATTTTTTGCAGGTCTGCCACCCGATCACGTTCAAAGCTACCACTACTACATGTTTCATAATTTCTTCAAACACATTGACATAGACCCCAACAACGTTCATATACTTGATGGCAATGCCAGCGACCTGGAGAAAGAGTGTGATGATTATGAACACAAGATCAAAGAGGCTGGAGGAATTAGGCTTTTTATTGGAGGTAAAAACCTTAAGTATATATGAAAAACTAGAGATAAGAACCCAAAAGACTGTATACCTAAAAGTAAACCCAGTAAAGTACACCTGTAGAGAGTTCCACGCTATAAAGTGAGCAACATTGGTTTGCGGTTCTTTTCTGTTATTAGACTTAGCGGATAGCTCTTTACTTTTCTAACTCGTTTAGTTTTATTAATGAGTTTTTATGTTGCATGAGACTTGCAATTTTAATAAAATATGTATTCAGAGATGATTAGTCTATGAAAAAATAAAACATTCTCAGTAAAAACCACAACAAAATATTGTGTTTTTTATTTCATAACTAGCAGGTAACCTCTGCTCCGCAAGGGTATAATTAGAAACTTGACAAACTGAAATCTTGAAGAATTTAAAATAGGTAGGTCTTTATCCATTCTCGGTAAATAAAGAATCACTGAAATCTTGAAGTATTAAAAATAGGTCTTTAACCATTCTCGATAAATAAAGAATCAATATGCAAAATTTCAAGTTAATCAGTCCAGTAGTTCAGACGTGATTATGGGTCATTCGTGAATATCCTATCTCATGAATGTATTAGCCGATTCTTTCCTTTATTATACAGGGTGATTCTTAATTATGGTAAACCTATGAGTTATTAGTTCTCTCCTCATAAAACAGCAAATTTTTGTGGTGTAATGTACTACATAAGAATTCATTTCATTTAACTTTTATTTAAATTTAGTTTACACAGCTTACATCATTCTTTTCAGGATTAATTTATCTACAACTTTTATTCCGAAAAAATATTTGTTTACTGGTCATTAAAGAAAGTTATTGAGCATCAAACGTAGAAGTCTGTGTTTTTCTACTTAGATTTTTTTCATATTTCAACTTCTTTCTCAAAAACTACTCACACTACAGCTTCCAGAATAGTTTTATTCAATTTTTCAGATATTTTTCCATATAAATCCAGCATAAGTTTTTCAAAAACTAGTCCCCAAACAATTCAGCATCGGTGTATTTCATCAGAGAAACTGAATTCCGGGCGAAATCTTTCACTCTGTACAGCTCGCTAATGAAGCGTTTATGGATATATGTTTATAAGAACTTTTTTTCTTACTTTTACCTCTACTATCACGTATTAAATTATTTTACCATAATTAAGAATCACCCTGTATTATAGATGAGTTCTCAATGTTAATTTTCAACGAAATAACGAAGCTTTTATTATATTTTTTTTTAACAGGTATTGGCCCAGACGGTCATATAGCCTTCAACGAGCCTGGATCTTCACTGGTATCTAGGACTCGGGTGAAAACGCTGGCTCACGAGACACTGGAAGCCAATTGTCGTTTCTTCGATAATGACATCACAAAAGTGCCCACTCAAGCACTCACTGTTGGAGTGCAGACTGTTCTCGATGCAGATGATGTAAGTTATAAAACACTAAAATATATGCTTGAAACTAGTGAGTCGCCCGGGCAGGAGAACTCGCTCAAAATGCCGATAATTCTGTTAGCTGTTCTATCTATATCTCTGGTTGGAATAGATTTAAAATATCGCATTTGACTTTCAAAGGGAAAGATTCTCCTCTCGTGGTTATTTATTCTATCTGTACAAACAAGCATGCATGATATGCGGAGTGTTTCCAAACTCCCTACCAATATTCTGGGGCATTGTTCCTGGGTACGAAACATGTCTAAATATAATTTTCAAACTGTCCGAAAGTCCATACTCACACAGCCGCCATTTCTTTTTTTTTCTCTTAACAATGGCTGAACATCATGACAACTAGTCAGAACTACAAAAAATATGACAATTTTTCTAATTCATGAACAAAATGGCGGGCGTTTCAAATTATATTTCTTGAGTAAGTCGGTCAATCTTATTATTTTTTAGCCAAATCGATCTTTTTGATGGTTCAAAGGATGTGTTTCCATTGAATATTTGAAGTTGATTGATTTGATTAAGTTTTCTTTCTGGAGACTCTTTAAAGAGTATAGAAAATCGTCAAGGACTATTTGTCAAAAAATGAAAGAATACATATAAACATATATTATATACATCACATTCCACAAAGTACATTACAATTTAATCCTCCCAAAAGCCTCATTCTCCATCCATAAATTCTTGAATACTGTAGTAAACCCCGTTTGCCAAATTTTTTCACAATAGCTTTTTGAAAATATCCTTATTCTCATTTTCTCTCAAAGCTGACGGCAGTTTACTCATAAATTTCATACCCATATAAGAAGGCTTATTTTCATACTGAGCTGTCCTGTAGTATTGTGCAGAAAATTTATCAAACGTATGAAAATGTATGTCACAGTTTCTTATAAATTTTTTATCTCTTATATACATAATCACTACGAAAATGTACGGTGCAGGCAAAGTTAGTTAGTAGTCCTAGATCTTTAAAATACTCTCTGAAGGACTCTAATGGCTTAAGACCTTTAATCGCTCTCACAGCTCTTTTTTGCATTCTAAAGATTCTATCTAAATTTTTGAGACTGGAGCCCCCCAAACCAATATTGCATACCGAATATGCGACATTATGAGGGCATGATATACTGTACATGTTAAGATAGTGTTCCCAGTACTTAATCTTGAAATCTGCCTGAGTGCAACCACTCCAGATGATATTTTACAGCACAAATGATCAATATAGTTATCCCAATGGAGGCAATCGAAAGCTATCGTCCAACATACAAGCAAACTCACAAACGGGCAATTTACATATTTGTATTCTTTTGTTAAAATTTGATTATGTTTGAAGTAATAACATTTTAATTTTACTGAAATAATACGACAACTGAATATAAAGATGTGTACGGATTCATGCGCCACGAACATGCGCATTTCGATTTTCATTCGCTTATATAATTTTTTTTTGTATCTTACGCCGCATCTACATGTTGGGCCAGTCACTGGCCCAGCCTGCAATGTGACCAGTGCCCAATGAAGACCAGCGGTAGCCAGCGCTGGCAAACCACCCTTCCACACACTGGCGCTGGTCGACATTGGTCTTCATTGGGCCAACATGTATATGCGGCATTACTGTTTATTTACAAATACATATATATATATATATATATATATATATATAATATATATATATATATATATATATATATATAATAAGCTTAAAAACATCTGATAAAAAGTGATAAATGCGCGAGTTCGTGCGGCATATGTCTGTATGCAGCTTTAGAGGTAATAGTGGAATGATAATAGTTCGATTTTCAATCATGAACAACATTGAGGTTCTTGTAATAGTACATATATTAAATTATTTTTTGTATTTAATATGTATATGTATTATATAGATCATAATATATAACCTATTACTTATAGGTCTAGGTATAGGTTTGACTGTGATAGTTAAGTTCTTCAACTTGTATTTTCATTTTTCAACGAATAATGACGATTGTCTTAACATATTGTATATTTTATGACAATAAACGATGATTTGATTTGATATAAATACGTAACCCCAAACTAAAGGAGATGGTTCTTCCAATTTGTGACACACCATTTCAATTTTGTCAGTTTACAATATTCAATTTTGATAACAATAGTTTCAATAAAATAGCAAATATATTCATTCGTGAGTTTAGAAGTGGATTTTGATCCAGGAACTCACTTTAGAATATGTCTAGACTGACTGTAGTAGGCAGTGCATAGAATACTTTGAAATTTAGAAAGGCTGATTTCATGAGTAATGTATTATGTATTTATACAGAGTGGGTGAAAAGTCCGAGAACGGCTTAATATCTCTTACACAAAGGTTATTTGACGGTGGGTGTGATTGGGGATCTTACTCAAATTGAAAATACTACTTTACTATGACTTTAAAAATCTGGTCCACCATCTTGGATCCGCCATATTGAATGCAACTTTATTTTTTTAAATGAGAAGGTTGTCATGCAATACATGATTTAGATGCCGAATTTCGAGAAAAAATGAATGGCGAAAACCGCATATCGATATCTCAAACCGTTAATCAATATCATGCATATCAGAAATGAAATACATAAGTGGTATTGATTAATAGGCGTAATATGAATATCTTCTGAACGGTTTGAGTTATCGATGTGCGGTTTTCGCCATTTCATTTTTTCTTGAAATTCGGCATCGAAATCATGTGTCGCATGACAACCTTCTCATTTAAAAAAATAAAGTTTCATTCAATATGGCAGATTAAAGATGGCGGACCAGATTTTTAAAGTCATTGTAATGTAGTATTTATATGTATTCATATATATGAGTAGGATCCCCAATCACACCCACCATCAAATTACCTTTGTGTATGAGATATTAAGCCGCTCTTGGACTTTTCACCCACTCTGTATAGATCATGAATATGTAACCCCAAAGCAAATGAGATGATTCTTCCAATTTGTGACACACCATTTCTGTAATTTTATAAGCTTAAAATATTCAATCTTGATAGGTACCGTAGCAATATTTTTAATAGAATAGCGAATAGCACCGTTTATGAGTTTAGAAGTGGATTTTGGTCGAGGAACTTGGGTATTGAATATAAAGTAGGAATGCGGGTGCATAGAATACTTTGAAATTTAGAAAAACTGATTTCATGAGTTACGTTCCAGGTGCTAATCCTGATAACGGGCTCAGGCAAGGCATTGGCACTCCACCACTGCATCGAGCAGGGCGTCAACCACATGTGGACTGCATCAGCCTTCCAGCAACACAAGCACACCATCATGATTTGTGACGAGGACGCCACTCAAGAGCTCAAGGTCAAAACTGTCAAGTATTTCAAGGTCAGTTCATTCATTCATCTACTACTGTTTTATTTACTACTAGGAGGCAACCCATGCTCCGCAAGGGTCTACAATAGAAAAATGAATATTACTTGTTGGCACAGCCGGCAAGGAAAACCTGAGCACCTGCTGCGATTTCAGAACTAAAAATAAACCTTCACATTTGTGGAGACAAATAAAGAAAAGAAAAACGTTATAATACTAACTTCGGTTTTACCAAAGAGTACAATAAATATCTTACTATACATACTATATCTATAGTCATACTATAGTCATACTATATAGCCTATTCTGTGGTTCTACATAATTGTAGTTGTTATAATAAGAACATTGTTTATTACAATAATTTAGGTAATGAGAAGTAAATGTGCTGTTTAGTCAAGTGATTTATCTTCTTTAAGTTAGTTTTTGTGACTCTTATACTGATGAATTGGAAAGGAATTTTATTAGAGAGTAGATTACAGTAGTAGTGGACTGGTGTCTACTGACATATAGTCTAATTAAAAATTTGACAAACTGAAAACTTGACCTACTGAAATCTTGAAGAATTTAAAATAAATTACCATGACAATCCTCGGTAAATCAATAATATCTTTTTGGCAATAAATATGCAAAATTTCAAGTTGATCAGTTCAGTAGTTCAGACGTGATGATGCGTCATTCGTGAATTCCTATCCCGTACGTGTATAAGGCAGTTATTTCCTTTATTATATTATAGATTAACACTTCACTAATTTTTTTTCAGCTATGATAATATTTTGTATCATTCACATTTATTGCTAAATGAGTTTTGTTTCAATAGGCTAAAGCCTGGAAACCATTGTCACATTATCAAATATAAATTAAATCGACTAAAGTGAACCGCACGAAAATAGTCTGATGGAAATTGGGACAAATGAGTGCAACGTTGCCAAATAAGATTTGATCAACGTTGTCCACAGCTGATTATAAATGAGAATTAATCATTTTATAATACACCTGACGAATTGGCAACGTCTATGAGTGCGGGGGAATGAGTGGGAACTTATAGCCAGTTACGCACATCGATTTTTGAACGTTCGATTTTTTGCCGTTCTTTGCAGATCATGGTTGTCAAGTTTCGTTTAATCCGATAGAATTAATAGGGACGGCGAAAAAACCCCTACTATACTATTGTATATAAGATGAATGCATATTTTCAAAATAATCCTGTAGTGAATATTCTTCACTAATAATCTTTTCATAATCATCCTTGTTATACGTTCAAGTTGTAAGGTATTTAAAAGTCTTATGAAACATTATTTTAACAGATAAAATGTAACAAAATCGAGGGGTAGGTACTAAATGTCGTCTTTGATCAATTCCAGTCTTCTCCCCAGTGGCGCCATTTCACCAAACTGCTAGGAGGGGGCAAAAACCATAGGTATGAGGGGGGGGGAAGGAATACGCCCAAAGGATAGAGGGTCCTGGGTTTCCCCATAAATGTTACATTCAAAGATGTTATTATATGCTTCACTTTCTCCAGTTTTATACAAATGTGGTTGAAGTATCAATACAAGCATATAGGCCTACATTATTAGTTAATCATAAAGTATTTATTAGAAATATAGGCCTACAGAGAGGCCCTAAAGTTGGAATACACTGAAACAGATTTCTTAAAAATCATGGAAAAAGATAAATTTTTCTTTTACAATGACAATTTCAACAATTTCATTGGGGATCATATTCTAATTGGAAAATAACTTTCAGTTAGAAAGCTAAAGAAACATTAAGCTGTTCCCATAATTCTCACCAACTCTGTACATAAATTATTGATTGTCCGATTGTGCCCTTTCTTTTGCTTTCACTGTGACATCTTGCAACTTGTTCATTCTCACGTTGAAATTTATGCAATAGCTCACTTATTGTGCCCTCATCAATAATAATTGTACCCATTCTATATTTAAGCTTCAACTATACCACAGAGAAAAATATAACTTATTCTTTATTACTCCGTACGGTCATACTTTCAAGGCAATTGTGCTACATTGTTGATTCTGTAGAAGGAATTATACTACTACTGTTTAAAAAAGTATTAAATCAGTATGAGATTCTAAGGATTCGTGTAGATAGACCCGCATTTTCATTATTCATCTGATCCTTGAGGGGGGCCTAGGCCCCGTCATGCCCCCCCCCCTAAATGGCGCCCCTGCTTCTCCCTCCAATTATTGTGATCACTTATATTCAATTATTGTTTTTCTAAAAAAATTATTGTTTTTCTTTTATGCAGAACTTGAACAAGATACATGAGAAACTCATTGAGGAATATGAGAGTAAGAGAAAATCATCAATTATGCTCGATAACTGTGCAAAATGAACTGTGTGAGAATGCTGACTTTGTGGGATCTAACAATTTTTCATCCATTTTCATGTAACAATACGTGTACTTATCAATATTCTGCAAATCGTTGCACATTCACCACATATTTTTCATCTTAGTTTAATATTTCATTCATAGATTACTTTATTTTGAAGTTTATTCATGTTTTACAATATGTGTGCCTAATTTTTCTGTTTGCAAGCGTTTTTTTGTGATTTGTTGCATAATTTTCTTTCCCTTCACAGCTCGTTATTTCATTCATCTTACTCTTTTTTCCAAAGTACAATCATAAATTTGACCACCTTTCCAGTAACTTGTATGTTTTTGTGATGTGTTCGTTTGAAATTGCTTGTATTTTGTTCTTAGAATGTTTGCTTCTATTGTTTGTTATCACTGGACTTCTAAAGCTTATTTGAGAGAGTAGAGTGTTCAAAACATTCATAGATTGTTTAATATCATTTTAATACTGTTATTCATTGAATTCATAAATCTCAAATTCCATTTATATAATAATAACAATATTTATTTTGCCAAATACAAGAAAAATACACAAATAGAAATTATCGTTAAAATACAATAGTTTTTGGCGTGACTGGAAAAAGAAGCCTTGAGCTCCAGCCACGAGTTCTAAAAATAAGAAATAGTTTGCTACTCTTGAAAAAGATTGCTTTTGTTTATAATTGAAGCTTATTCACGAATGAAAAATATTTTGTATTTTTCGTCCATTTTGCTTTTTATGTTGTCAACCAATATGCATTCATTTATCATGAAAAATGCATTCACTTTTAGAATCTTTTTGCTGTTTTTATGTGTTCGACTTAGTTCTTAGCTCTGATGCATGCTCGTAGCCTACTTAGATGTTTGATTTCATGGTCTGCTTGTTATTATAATTCTTCAATAACAATAATAGATTAATTACTTGCTTCAATTGTTATTTGAAAAAAAATCTTTCTAAAAGTATACTCCATTGATTAAATAAAAATATCCTATACCATATAATGGGATAATTACTTGCTTATTGTATGAAAAATTGCTCTTGTTTTAGTATAGCCTATTGATTAAATAATAATAATAATAGCCTATTACACCCTATAATTTTACTTTTTTTTGGTAATATTACTTATCAATTGAATAGCTTATATTGGAAAACTATTAATTTCCATTGTACTGTATTAAATTATTTGTTCTACTGTGAATTTGATTGGAATATAATAAATTCTGGAAATTATGTTCACAAAATAAGGATGTGATGAAGTGTTTTTATGATACTTATTAATTAAATGAGTTGAGGGTGAAGTCACCCTTACAATGAGAGAATAGAGAGCATTCATATCAAATCTTGTACTTATATATCGTAGAAAGATTAAATTAATATGGAAATGATAAATCAAAAACATAAAATATACAAGGATCTATTATATTTATGTTTGGATTTGAAATTTCCCTAAACTATTTTTTTTTTGAAATTGAAATTGAAATTTATTCATAACACTGACAATTTACAAACAAAAGTAAATGAACTTAACAAATCAGTACAATAATTTTGAAAAAATAAAAAAAAACTAAAATACATAATATAATATTATCTTCTATTCCTATTTATATAAATGAAAATAATTAAAAACTAACAAAGACATTATGTAGCGTCAGAGTTATGATTAAGGTACTTCGTAAGCTATTAGCTGAGTTGAAGTTACCTACTCTGAAAATTAAACTATTTGACCTTTGCAAGAGACAGAAGCCTCGAAAAAAAATTAACAGAAAATCTTTGTCTATTCACAGAAAATGAATTGAAAGGAGTGAACATTACAGAAGTTATTTATAGAAACCAAAAGGTATAATACAATCCTAGGAAAATAAATTAAGAAGAATTTGAGGACATATACATTTTTATATCAATATATGAACTAAAGTCATAATATATCAATGAAAAAATAGATAAATAAAAATCCTGAGACAGAAAAATCGTTAGAAGCCTAGGAAGCAATAGTAGAAATTCCCAAAAGAATGTAAAAAAAATAATTCATGTGAAAAAGAACTCCTCAATCTCATCAAAATCAAAATTGAATAAAAAGTGCTTCAATTTCTTCAAAAATGTTATCAGTGAGCCTGTGGATGTAATATGTAGAGGTAACTTATTAAAGGAATTTGGAGCACTGTAATCGTAAAACCGTTTAAAGGCTTCACATGAAGGGTTTGCAAGAACAACCAAATTTCTGTCTCTCAATCTGTTTGAGAAAACTAAGGCATTCCCTGTAATCTGACCACTTCTTAAAAAGAATATTCTCAAGACCCTGAAAATATATAAATGCCTTAAAGGCAATATATCCAAGGCCTGGAAGTAGGGAAATGAATGAGCTCTCCTATGTAATGATGTCATCATTCTAATCAATCTTTTTTGTGCAATAAGTATAGAGTTTAAATTAGTTTTATATGCACCCCCCCAACAGCTTAGCCCATATTGAAGCTTGCTATTTGCAATAGCGAAATAAACATAAAAATTAAACACAAAATACATAAGTATTTTGAGAATAATATTTGATATAATTTTCTAATTGTTTTCAAACTTGGTATTTTTCAGGAGTCTGAGAAAGCCCTGACCTCTCACAAAAACTGAGACTGCAAGACAATAATATCACAATTTATTTTTCTTCATCAAGGACAACATATATATATATTTTCTATCTGTGATTTGAACCAAAATTCGACTAACCAAAATACTTGAATCAAATAATTTTCGCATCATATGATCTATCAAATGTTATTTATATTTAATCGAGTACAGTATAATTATTATATATTTTATATTTTAATCAAGTACAAGATATTGTATTGAGAAGGAACATTATATTTTCATATTATAACTTTATAAGTAAAATTTAGCTTTATGTGGGGAGAATGAGAGATTCATCTATATCAAAAAATTGATATTTTTATAAAAAAATTTCAATCAATATCTGATAATACTTATGGATATTTTATAAATTGTTGTTTTAATAAAATTACATTATCCACTTTAAGCGTATCAGACTATCATTATTCATCTCAATATTGTTTTATTATTTAAGTTAATCAATGAATGAAAATAGTATTAGTTAAAAAAGGGTACTATGGGATTATTTTTAAAACTTGTTTTCATATTTTAACAGATCAAGTAGCCCTAATCTAATGAAATACGTTATTAGAAAATAGTATTATGTAATTTTTATTGTATGTGAAGCTATGTAACAGTTTATTCCATTAGAAGCTCATATCACATAAACAATTACATGTTCTATTCATATTTATGAAATAAATAGGTATTATAACATTTTCAAATGAAATATCTTCATAGATATTGAGCTAAACAAAACTTCATAAAGATCAATACAATAAAAATTAAAAAAAGTTCAAATTCAATATTTTTTTATCTTTGCCTTCTTTGGTAGGATTGAATAGCCTATGATGTGATGTGTATTAAATGCAATGAGTAATAATAAAATGACTGAGTAATCTGGGTCCATTAGGAAAGTATCATTTCTTATAAAGGAAAAAAGTCCGAAATTAATTCATTTAAATGCAGTTGATATATAAGAATTCACTACTAATAATATATTGAGTAACCTCCTAAATTAACCTCATTTTGGATAATAAATAAACGTGACTTAACAATTCTTGACAAAGTGCATTTTTTTATCTATTATGGACATCTTGTATGTTACATTTTATATAGGTCTATTAACAGTCCAGGCTCAAAAAAGGGTAACCTATAATATGAATGCTCAAAAAAGGGTACAGAGGGAAAAGTTTTGAAGACAATTTTTGACCTCGCAGTTCTGTTCAGGGTAGTAAGGAGGTAAACATATCAAAAGTCCCCACCCCTCAGTGGCGGCTCGTGCAAATACTAATGGGGGGTTCACATTTAACATGAGCAACAAGATCTAGATCTTTAATAATTTGTTAAACCCCATGTTTCAAGTGAATTTTGTTCGTTTCATGTAGTAGAATGTAATTTTTTATTCCTAGAAGAGTACTAGGCCTATCATATTATTACGTAGGTAACAAAATATTCTAATGGGTTGTATTATATTAAGTACCTATATAATAATTTGGATTTTCGTTTAATAATAATAAGTATTTAGATATACTCAGGATTCTCAACCTAGAAGATGTACTCCCATACTCCATTGAATAATTCATGTACAAATCATAAATTATACAGAAAACAGCATTAATTTTTCCTCGATGTAAGATAATTTCCAATCAAAGAAATAAGGATTAACATGCTTTTAGAGACTTTGTTAACACTCACCCTCCTTCTAGTTGGCATTTACAGAGCATTTTTTGAAAATAAAATCAATCCTCCTCTCCTTCCTTGCTGCGAAAACATCGATCACCTTCTCATTGAAGTTAATGATATTTACTATCATTTCCTTCTCAATAGTCAGCATTGCTAATGCTGATAGCCTGTCCTGGTTCATTGTGGAGCGCAAAAACGTCTTGATTCGTTTTAGTGTAGAAAAACACCTCTCAGCTTCAGCTGTTGTCATTGGGATGGTTGAAATTATCAACAAAAGTTTATAGGTTTCGGAAAATGACGAAGTTAAGTTATTTTCAATGAAAAATTGTAGCAAACTGACAGCACCAAGCAAATTTCTGAAGTCTACTCTTCTAAAAATTATTTCAAGTTCTGTTTTTAGGCGATTTTTCTCAAGAAATGAGTAAACCTTAACAGTATCTTCAAGCAAGGTATCTGGGAAATCCTTATTGAAATGTTCAAATTTTTGTGAGTCCAATAAACAGATTGCTGAATAGAATGTTGTGAATGAGAACCGGGTTTTGATTTGAGTGGTGATGATGTCACAGGTTTCCTTGGCAGCCACTGTTCTACTGAGGTAGGTGTCCTCTTCGCGCCTTGAACGTTTGGGCACACTTCCTGCACAGTCTGCTACCATCTCCATCAAATCATTCATTTTAGTTCTTTCCTCTTCAACAGCTTTGATAAAATGTTCAACATTTGATTTGATTTTCATAGCATCTGTCTTAACTGTTTGCAGCTGATTATATAAAATGTCAACATGAGGCATTAGCCTGTGAAAAACCGAGAGCCAAAAATGAATCTATTATCTTTGAGAAGACGAGCAATAGCACCTGCTTTTATAATACTAGAAGGTTGTTTTGATGTGGATTGAATCTCCTCCATACACTCGATTAGCTCTTCTCTATATTCAAAAACTGTATTCACAGTTCTACTTTTAAAATTCCACCTTGTTGCTGACGCCCTAGGTACACGTTTGCCGACTACTCTGTCTAAAACATCTATTCTTTGAGGAGAATTTGAAAAAAAATTAGTAATATCACTCAAATCTGAGAAAAAAATTCTTACATCTTGATTTTGACTCGCTGCTTGTGCTACAATTAAATTGAGTTGATGTGCATAGCAATGCACAAAAAAAGCATGCTTATAGGTTTGTTGCACAATTGTCTGCACACCAGCATGTTGTCCACTCATCACATTCGCACCATCATAACTTTGAGAAATGAGTTTTTCTGGAATTGTTATGACAGTATCCAAACTTGAAAAAATACATTTTGCAATCGATTGTGAATCATGACCCTCAGGATTATCGAACTTCCAAAATCTCTCTACTGGTTGACCATTTGATAAAATATACCGAAAAACTAAAACTAACTGAAATGCAGACGAAATGTCAGTTGTCTCATCTGCTATTAGAGAAACATATTGAGCATTTTTAATCTCCTGTTTGATATTTTCTTGGCACACAGAAAGCATGCAGTCCAGCAATTCATTTTGAATGTCTTTGGAGGTGCCTTTGAAAACTGTAGCACTATTTAAATGTTCTTTCAAAGCCGAATCAAGCTCTGCAGTAAAATTCACAAGGCCTTTGAAAATTCCCGGATTTAAAGCATTGTCGTCCTCTCGATGACCCCTAAGAGCTAACTCAAATGCACCACAAAATTTAATGCAGTCTATAAGTTTGGAAAGCACATACCTATTTTTGGTGACTTGCTCATTATGTTTTCTGATGCTCAAACGATAAGCACTATCAAGCTGTTGACGAACATCAATTTTACCAAGTAAATTGAAATCCAATGAAGCACTAATATGCGCATGTGAGTTTTCATGCTTTTTAATTTTTTGAGTCAAATGAGCTAAATCACACACACCGTTCTTAATCCATGCTGGATCGCATTTTTCGCGAGCAAACAACAAGCACAGAAAACAATAAAGTTTGTTAGTTTCTTCACAACCACACAGCCAAGATGTCTTTTCATATTGTTGGTCTTTAAAATCTCTCTTGTATGTCCTGGATTTCGATGTAGAAGTCTGGTGTATATCAATTGTCGGTGTAGGCCTACCACTTTCCTTAATCGATATTTTTTCCTCAATTGATAAATTAGAGAACACTATCTCTTTTAAATAGCTAACTGAAACCTTTCTTGAACCCTCCATTCTCACTTTTCAAAACACAAGAAAGAAGAAACAAGAATTAACCTCAAAATCGACAACACATGTAGCGCGAACGCGAAACTGCAAACAGTAAACAAAGTAGTAGCCAGTGCCAGCTAGAACAGTTCATAAGTGGAAACGGTTCTAGAAGGCAATGGCGCCAATGCAAAGCACACAATCACAGCTATGAGCTGCTTGGAAAGCAGCTCACCGTAAAGCTAATGTAAATAGTCTCCCACCCCCCACGGGGAGGGAATTGAACTCGCCCAGCTACCATTTGAACCCATACTAACGCTTGGAGCAGTGATCCTGCTTGCTGTAGCGCGTAATTCAAAAGGTTATCTCAATGCGTGTACCTTGCTTGGTGCGCTCCTTATTGTTTTAATATTACAAGAAATTTGAGTATTACTATTACTTCAATCAATTTTCTATTGATTTGAACTTTAATTTATTGTAGCAATTTCATAGGGGGTTCACGTGCTCTTGTGCTCTCATGGACACGCCGCCACTGCCACCCCTACCCACTTGCTAAGGGGGTGGGGTGGTTCAAAGGTACCATTTTTTGGTTTCTCGCATAAAACTCGAAAATTATGCATTTAAGGACATGACTATTCTATAATAAATCGAAGCTTACATAATTTCCTACAATATTGATCTCTCAACTTTTTCTTTATCTCTTTCACTTTTCGAGATATCCGCTCTTAAAGATGTGACATTTTCGAAAAAACACATTTTCCTTAAATTTTTTGCTATTTTTGCACTTATACCTTTTGAATTCCGATGGGAAAAATCTATGCTGATCATGAGCTTTTAGAGCATCGAATTCTCTTCAATTTGATGTATAATTTCACAAGTTTACACACATCCCCACGACTGTTGCAGCAGCTTCAGTTTTGAGTGTGAGATCTTCAGTTTTACAAAAATAGACCAATATTGACAAAGGAATTTGGAGAGAATGTTTTGAACACAATTTTTGACTTTGCAGCTTTTTTGGGACCAGTTAGGGGATGAACATTTCAAAAGTCCCCATCCCTACTCCTTGTGCTAAAGGGATGGAGGGTGGTTTGAAAGTTGCATTTTTCAATGTTTTGCTTACACGCTATCTTGAGAAAAATGCGTTCAACCGACATGACCAACTATTCAGAAATGAAGCTTGATAAATTCTCAAAAATATTTGTTCTGAGGTGGTTTGTGATATTTCCAACAGTTTTCGAGGTATACGCTCTTAAAAGTGAAATTGTTAAAACAACAGCTTTTAATCCTATTTTTTGCTCTTTCAGGGCCTAAACTCTCCAACAATGCATCGCAAAAATGAATGCTCATCGTAGATTTGTAGTCTAATTTGTTTCTCTTTAGTTTGATGTATTATTTCACTATTTCATGTTTTCCTTCCATTGTTATAGCAGATTCAATGTGGGAGGTGAAATATTGTAGGAAATTATGTAAGCTTTAAATTCTTATAGAGTAGTCATGTCCGTAAAATGCATAATTTCGAGTTATATGCGAGAAACAAAAAAATGGTACCTTTGAACCTCCCCCACCCCCTTAGCACAGTGGGTAGGGGTGGGGACTTTTGATATGTTTACCTCCTTACTACCCTGAACAGAACTGCGGGGTAAAAATTGTCTTCCAAACTTTTCCCTCTATAACACTTTGTTAACTGGGCTATTACCTCATGAGATTAAATATATTTTGAATTCGGCTTACATGAGCTCACAGTTTGATTTTATATTAGAATATTATTATGATTCTTTCAAACAAGTTTGAAGAGTTCTTATAGAAAGTTTAATATAATCGACATGTGTGTTACTGTCAACTACATAATAAGCAATCTCCTCTTTTGTAAAATAAGAGTTGGCAGGACAGGTCAACAATCTTACCCGACGATTGTAAAATTTCATTTCATTTTTAATCACCAGAATAATTAAAAAATATAATTTCTTATCAAATGAACTACTCGTAATATTGACCTGCAAATTAAAGTTATTCATCTTATCAGAACACGGAAGGCGTGTTGTATTAATTTATTCAATGCAATAAGTTCATTATCAAGACGTATTTTGATAATTCTTGCCCATTTTGATAGCGGGTTAATGCTCTGTATAGTTATCTCTTGTTGCAACAAACAGCTATTAAAAACCTACTAGAACATTACTGTGATTTATTATTCGAGTTTTTCCGAAAATTAAATTGTACCTATTTAGTAGGTCTACTCTGATTAAGAGATTCAGTTACATTAAAAGTTATTTAGTTTATTGTTCATCAAATATTAGAAAAGAGAGAAGTTTTCGAAAGTGAAATTGCTATAATTATAGTAAGTGTGCAAAATAGTAGTACTTTTATACCGTGTCACGGTTGATGTTAAATACGCTATCTTGATCATGTTCCGTTTCATCGAGTTATATTAGGAAATTAAGAACAAACATTAATAGGAGTGACAGTGTGTAAGACATTTCAGGCCTCTAAATAATTGAATATTTTTGAATGAATGGTAAAAGCATTTTTCTGTCCATCTGTAGAAAAGCATTTTTGTTGTAGTCAGCTCTTGCTGCTTCACGCCTATCTCTCAAGTTGAAATGATCAAAATAGATTGGTAATCAAACTAATAACTTCACAGTTTGTGATAAAATCTATCAAGTATTTTCAAATGCTGTGAATTTAGTTCTTACTGATTTTGATACAACTGTACAATGGCTACGAATGAACTTGATCATTCAGTTCTGGAAATAAGTGAAAGGATCATTTCTGAGAGACTTGACAATTTGAAAGTGGTTTCAGGAAAGTATACCGCACTTGATACAGATGGACATTTTACATCTACTGTAAAGGCTTTAGAAATATGTGTTGTGAATGCTAATGGTTGTGGAGATAAGAGATCAATTAACCTCATAGCGAAGGTTCTGGAGAATCAAAAGGATGACTATTTGAAGGTAAGCTCCAATTTTACATTATTTATTTGGTAATTACAAGCTTTTCATGAATGGAATACCGTAATAGAAGTTTATTGATTTTGTCGAATAATATTCAGTGTTCTCTTCCTAATCGCTTCAACATTCCTAAGTAGTTCTCTGTGTGTAGTTCTCTGCAATATGGAGGATTTCCAAATATTGAAATCTCATAGAATGTACCTTTATGTTTTTGTTTGATAGATTTAATATTATCCCAGTATGCATTAACTACAACTTACATCCACAAACGTAATGTAGCCTATATGAATAAATTAATACATGAAATCCTTAATGCCTTGCTTTTATTTATGTGAAAGTGGAATATTTATTGCGTTGCTCTCTATAATATATTCCAGAGACTAATGTATTTTTCCACCTTTCTCATCTTCATTCACTCATCATCATACTATTTTTTCCAAAACAATAATATCTGGCAGGTGAAGTTGGAAGAAGAATTGTTGAGAACTATTTAAGAATAAGTTGAGAAATTATCACTCATGAATAAGAAGATTTCAATCATGTTTACTGTGTTTGATGTTATTCATTCATTGTTCCTATATTTTTCAGTTCATTTTATTATGGTAGGTACTCATATTGTTTATTTTATATTAGGCTGGTATAATTTTGTTCATTCATTGTAAATTGATATACCGTAGGCTAAGTAAGTTACCGTTCAAAGATTAATAAATAAGAAATTAATCCCCCTCATACAAAAATAAACACCTTGAAAGAATGACATGGAATATTTGAATGAATAAGTTTAAAAAATGAATTTAGTATGATTAAAATAATGGATAATAATAAAATTATTTCCAGTTGGCATTCAGGAAGGAGAATGAATTCTACTGTTCTCTAATACCCATGTACAATAGCATCAGTTTGAGCAGAAATATGGATGACACCTTGACTCCAAATTATTTTGGGAGCAATATTTCATCAACAGAGAATGAACCAAGTATAATTCTTCTAGATAATTTGCAATATTCTGGCTACAAGGTATTCCCTAACAGGTAAATACCTCGATTAAAATAATATAATTTCGAATGAGAAATAAGAATATGAAATTAATTACAATATTATCTAGTAAGATACATATTAGAAATCAATAGTTTTTGTGAATTCAGAATCGGAATAGTTATTTGTGCAACTAGTGCGCAAAGTGACAGTTTGCTGCACCGAAAGAAACGTTTACGCACGAGCCGTAGGCGAGTGCGGAATGGTTTCTTGAGTGCAGCAAAAGAACTTTGCACACATATTTCCCATTAAATTTTTCCTACAGTTACCATTGAATATGAAAAGTGAGTAATTATGGATAGAATGTCCTGAAATCCATCAAATGTTTGTCTGTATGACTTTGTGATTAATAACAAATTAACTAGTTTTAAAATTGATAATTCAATAAAAAAATGTTCAATTTGTGAATTCTCAAATTTCCCAATCTTTGAATTTACAATTTTTTCAATTTTTAAATTTACAAATTTTTGTTTCAAATTTTTAATTTTCTTGATTTTCCTATTTTTAAAGTTTTTGTTTTAATTTTTCAATTTTCAAATTTTTATATTTTTTAATTTCGAATGTTTAATTTTTTAAAGTTTGAAATATTAATTTTTTCAAAATTACATGAATAATTTCAATTGAAGTAGAGAATTCTTAGCCAAAAAAGAGACTGTGAATGGATTCGAACTGCCAACCTCATCATCCTTGACAATATTCCATTTACCAGTCCAGTACTACGCTCTTAACTGAGCTACTGAGCCAATCTCTGATGATTGACTGCTTGAAGGGTGTTTATCTCATGTAAGCATTGAAATGACTATAGTGAGGTCCACGTTATAATGACAGTATTTGATAAACTTTGATGTGGCTATCCTTGTCTATCATTCAACAAAGCAGGTAGTACTATCCTATTCTAGCTCCACAATGAAGCAAAATCTGTTTTTGACAATGTAGAAATATAATTAATCAAGGCAAATAATAAATAGGCAACGCTGTTCTCTACTGCCATTATAACGTGGACCTCACTATACCGAAGTCAGTGTTACCAACTTAATTTTGATTTTGCTGCACTGGTGCTCCCTATAACCTACTAACTATTTTGCATTGTCATGTTGCAAATCTGGAGTACGTAAAGTACTCACTTTGCACACTAGAGCGGAAAAGTGATTCTTTGCGGCCTGCAATCAGTGCAGAAATTGTAACTTTTCAAGGTAACTGTAGGAAAAAGATTTTGATGAGTATTACCATGTATTAAATTGATACATGTATTAAAAATATGGAAATTGCTGAATAGCCTACGTTGATTTAAAATAGTGTGGGATTCATTTTGGACTGCCAGAATTCTTTATAAATAACACCAATGCTTCCCATACATCCAATTGTGGCAGTTTGAAGTGAATTCCACTCTAATACATGTTGATTGGAAATTCATGCTTATTCCTATATATATTTGAAACTAGCAGGTGAACCGTGCTTCGCAAGGATCCAATTGAAAACTTGACCTACTGAGATCTTCAAGATTGAAAAATAGGCCTATTACCATCCTCGGTCATTGAGAATCTATAAGCAAAGTTTCAAGTTAATCAGTCCAGTAGTTTAGACGTGATGATGCGTCATTCGTGAATTACCTATCTCGTAGAGAATAAAAATAAAATATATGTGTATCCCGTATGCTTATTCTGTACCCTAATTCAATAATAAAATCGTTTTATTATTTGCTCTTGAGCAAGTATAGGTACTTATACAAACAGGAGTTGCTATATTATAATCAAATACATCATGAAATTTCATTACTTATTCACAATAAAATATAAATCACGATATAAAACGTATATTGGATAAAATTTGATGTTATTCTTACATGTTTGAAGAAAATTAAACTTAATTCCTAGATCTGAACGTATATGTTGTAGATTTTTCGACTGGGACCTCACAGAACTGATCATTGACAAGATGAGCCTCTTCCACGCTTTTGGAATCGCGCTAAAACAACTGAGAAGCAAGATTTTCGAAGAGGATTTTAAAGATGTGGTTGAGCCTGCTCTACGGAACAGCAATTCGATTGATAGATCGACTATTAACTTGAAGCTCAGAACCGAAATCAGAGAACTTCTACAGAAACGACCCGACATGGAAGAGCTGGTGCCGAGAGTCGATGCACTTCTAGAGAAAATCGACAATATGAGAATTCCTCAACCAAAAAACCCATTCTGCACCTTGATACACAACGATCTATGGAAGAACAATATTTTACTTAAATACTCAGATGAATCAATCTTAGTTGACGTCAAATTCATAGACTTCCAATTTGTTCTGTACAACTCTCCTATACGAGACTTGGCTTATTTTATTTTCTCATCATGTTCTCCTGATATACAAAAGGAGTTCAGGAAAATATCAATGTTCTACTATGAATGTTTTGTGGAAAATCTCAAAAAACTGAAATGTGACATTAGTGAATTCACCGAGAGTGGATTTGTTGAAGAGGTGAATGAGTTTGCGCCAACAAAATTTAAACATTTGATACTTTTAATGAAGAATACGCCAAATACATTTGAAGAGAGGCTGATTGAACTTGTAACAAGTCATGCTGAAAATGATTTGCTGTGAATAATGCTTAATGTTATAAATATTGTGATAATGTAGGTAATCCTAGGTATTTGAGAATCATTTTTCTCTTTTCGTCCTAGGATAACAGGGTACTCGATAATTTATTGATTTCTATTGAAATTTGAAAAAGATCTGTGTTACTGGGTCTTGAATAATTAATTTATCATTAGATATTCATTTTCAAATAAAAGTCTTATTAAATGAGATTCCAGTTTGTCTATGATGGATTATAGTAACATTTTTTGATAACAAATGGAATGGAAAATCATAAAAATAATTTAACAATGAGCTTGGGAAATTTGTAATTAGTGGAAATATCCTGTTTAAATTAATTATTCAACAGTATAAGATATAAGGAGGAAAAGCTCTCTCAACCGTAACAATTATTATTAAATTAAAACTTGACTTACTCTCATGAAAACAGTATTAAAAATGATAAGGTGTCATCAGTTATTTCATAGTTTGACAACTTTTTTTTCTCTTATCAACAATATGTCAAACGTTTTTGTATATGTAAGTATAATTAAGTTCATGTGAGTCACTGTAAAAACCTACACACTTATGCCCTCAATGTTCTAACTTGTTCTGACTTGAACAAATTTTGTGACAAAACTGAAATAATCATTCACAATATTACTCTCCAAGTCAACGCCTATTATGAATGGGGAAATCCTGTTATTAGTAGGCATACCTACATTTCACCTTCTAACTAGTTGTCAATTTTTTAAAAACGAGCTGTCAAATGTTTTTAAACAACTTTTCCTGTACGGGAAAAATCTGGAAACACAGAGTTAGTGTCTATTTGTCCTTCGAAATTTGCAATTGTCATAGTTTCAGTTCAAAACAAAATAAAAGAAGAGACATAAACTGAAGAAATGTCAGTATACCGCCAAGTAGGGTTAAGATTAGCACAGAACTACAGATACTGGAATTTGGATTATTAGTACCTATTTTAGTTTTCGTTCCTTGGGAAATAAGTCGATATCCACAGTGTGAGTTATCGTTATTTTGGTGAAATTTGTCAAAATTTTTTACGTATTTTCGATAGTTTATAGTTTTTTCGTGGGAATATTAGAAGTTTTCATCGACATAGTTTCAGCTATCTAAGAAACCTTGAGAAGTATGGAAGTATTGAGAATTCAATTGGATACTCTGTGATATATTTTGTCTCTTATCAAAAGTGTTAAGCTTTGTAGGGATAGGCAAGGTATCACAAGTTTTTTTTGCTAAAATGGGATTCCTTCCGATTGTGCTGATACCTTTTTTAGTGTTCTGTGCAGCCTTGGCTAATCCGACAGACTATGAAGTAAATTTGACCGATTATGATGGAGTTCATTTGATTAGAGTTTACTCAAAGTATGATGGATCTGTTGATAGATTAATTGATAAATTGGCGGAGGAAGATGGTAAGAACATGTTTTTTATAATTCCTTCAATCATATATAATTTTATAGCCCACTTAATTAAGGAAATAGGTACTTGATTGTGGAATCATATCAAATTTTAAGAACAAAATATCTGAAATAAATTAGCATAAACAAAATAAAAAATTACTAAGAAATTTAAATGAAAACTGAGATCTAATTATTGTAATAGAGAACTAAAAATTCACGTACAAAAAAACATTATGCACAGTTTTATTCGAATCGTCTGAAGCCATTTTTCTGAAGGTCCAAAGAGTTTTATTGTAATCACAAACAAAAAATACACCAAATTGATAGTTTTTCAAAGATGTAATCACATTCCAATTTATTCAATGCATAAATAGTTATACTCAACTTAGAAAGAATAAACAGTAAAATATAATAATATTTCATTTTTGTTATTTTATAGCCCAATCACCAAAAGGTGGATGTTGGAATCAAATATTCAAACAATGTAATTGATATATGAATCTAGGCTGTTTTCCAATAATACTGATTGTTCTGTCGAGTCCACTTTTTTAATTAAGGTCCTTATTCAAGCCTACAGTTTTCTCAATATTATTGAAGAGTTCCGAAATATCTGTACCGGTATGTTGAATATATTCTATAAATGTTTAATCAATATTTAATCAGATTTAACTTGATTAAACTTTTCCAGACGTATCAATAATAAGAAGAAGCTTAGATTCAACAGATATACTTGTTGTTCATGACAATGTAAAATGGATCAAAAGGGACTTTGAGAACAAAAGTATTCGCTATGAGATTGTGATTGAAGATGTTGGAGCTGCTATCAGGGAAGAAACTGGAATCGCACCAAAGCCCGACAGACGTGAGTTTGTTTTCAATTATAAATAAGATCATAATGTGATACTAATACTACACTTGTCAATATTGAACCTTAGATAATGCATCAGGCGCAGGTCTAAGGCATGAGAAGTTTGTTTTCAATTCTAAAAAAAATCTAAATGTTATGCTAATAATACACTTGTCGATATAGAACCTTAGATAGTGAATAAGGTGTATGTACAAGGCATAAGGTATTAAAACTAAATCGGGGTTTGAGGTTTAAATTTATAGGGTAGGCCTACCCATACACTTTAGGAGAGGGATAAAGAATGATTCGATTACGGCTGTGAAAAGGCTAAAAAAACTTTTTACTGGTGACATTTCTTGAAATTTTTTGATTTGTATACAATCAAGCTATCAAAATGAAAAAGTTTTCTCAGGAAATTTTTTTTCTCCGGTACATTTTTTTCAATAATAGGTTTCTAAAATATATGGTTTCTAAATATATAGGTTTGAAAATATATTTTTTCAACATTACCGTACTTTTTGAGATATGAGCGCATGAAGTTCAAATTTTTGGGACAGGTCATTTAAAATTCGGTAAGAAATAAATACATAGGGACAAATTCTTCATTGTATTGTTGATCGAATAAAACAAAAATTTTCTGAGAATAACAATTTTTGAGAAAGTTATTCAATTTACCAAAAATAACTTTTAGTTGAGTAAATTGAATAACTTTCTCAAAAATTAATATTTTTAGAACTTTTTTATTTTATTCAATCAACAATACCATGAAGAATTCATCCTCGAAGTTTCATGGATTCATCTTTTACCGAATTTGAAATGACCTGTCCCTAAAATTTAAATTTTATGCGCTTATGTCTCAAAAAGTAATGATCGGAGAAAACATTTTTTCGTGAGAAAACTTTTTCATTTTGATAGCATACAAATCGAAAAACTTTGAAAAATGTCACCAGTAGAAAGTTTATTTCAGCCTTTGCACAGCGTCAAGGCTCTCATAATGAATTTGTCATACCACTTGGAATTCCTTGCATAATTTCAAATCACACTTGTTATTTGTCCTCTAATGGCTTATTATTCAAATGATGTAGGTAGGCTACTTATAATATATTCAATTAATTGATTTTGTTATTTTCTTGATGTTTGGAGTGTACGTTGTAGCCGCCATTCTGATGCAGTTGTCCAAATGATCATCAGTCAGTCTGATCCTATATAGATTTTTTATGAATTTCATACTTGGAAAAGATGCTTTAAACAAGTAGGTAGAGCTGAACATAGTTTTCAACCTCAATGCAATTTGAATAATATTTGGATATTTTTCTTTGGTGACTTGAGGCCAAATATTCTACAAATAAAGATGTAGAAAGTGATCTGAGAGACAGATCATTTTTAAAATCCACAAATTCCATTTCAACTGAAGCCTGATCTCCACCAAAATGTTTCACAACACAAGCTGCAAAATCTTCTGCATAGATCTCTGCAAAAGAGAGTTGATGAATTGTACCTTAATATACTTCCAAAATTTTGAAATCGTTGATCGAGCTGTTGTCTCAAGTCTGATAGAATTGTAACGTATTCTTGGTTATTGCTGCGGTGCTGTGGAGGACTTCTCTCGTCATTGATTTTCTTCAGACTGAAAAGTGTTTATATTCAAACTGGACTACATCCTTTTCTACGAGCATTTCTGTGAGCTACCAAAAACTACCCCACGAGCTACCGGTAGCTCGCGATCGACTGTTTGGCGACCACTGATGTAGAGTGTAGAGTGGATATGCTTAAGGACACGTCAAGGATCAAAACTTTTAACACTAATAACTTCTGACAGAATGATCAAATCTCCTCGTACTACAGCTCGTCAAGGCGGTACACCTTCTCAGCTCGTCAAGGCGGTACAAAATCATGTATCATAACTAAAATATCATGAAAAATAAAAAAAATCCTTCTTGAGTGTATTTCAGCCGATATTCCTATACACAAAAAATGGCCAATTTCTATATTCAAAACTGTTTATCTCGGTAACCGGAAATGATAAAAAATGAAACTTGGTCTTGATTTGAAGAACGGAATCTCCTTTCATGTGAGGTGAATGATTTTTGTAAAAATATAATCGTGAAGTGAGATACGTTTGTTTAAAAAAATCGAGAAATTTACGATATTTTTCTCATTCTCACAGTCTCGACAGTTTTTCGATAATAAACATTGATGCAAGATGGATTTGAGGCATCCAATTGCAAGTCTCTATCATTTATTATACTCGTGATAGGGACTCTTGAATAACAGTAAAATCGCAAGAGAAAAAATCATTTTTCAATTGACTGTAACTTTTGAACGGTATTGAAATCAGAAGTATGTTTCATGGAAGTGAAAAGAGGAGAAAATTCTCTACTACCTCGACTACTCTTCGGATTTTTCCTCTGAAGTGGTTTACAACTTTGAATATGCAAGAAATTTGTGATATTATTCCCATATTCACCACAGTCTGGCATATTCAAAGTTGCGTATCTTGTGAAACACTTCAGATAAAAAAATCGAAAAGTAGTCGAGGTTGTAGATAATATTCTCTCCCCTTTTCATTATTACTAGAAAAAGATCCATGTTGTATATGTATAGGGTAGAAGTGGTAGGTTTGCATAATTTTGAAAACCCCTTAAAAATACACCTCTTTCGAAAATTCGAAGCTTCGGAACCAAGAATAATAGAGTCCTGCGCGACCACTCAATCTATTGGAAATTTTATTATCCTCAATTTTGTAAAGAATGCTTTTTCTCGAAAAACTCAAGGTTCTCGAGATTAAATGGAAAAATTAAAAAAAGTTCTAAATTTTTGAGGGTGAAACCGCCCTTTGGCGTGTCAGCAAATTTCAGATTCGAATTCAGCGCCCCAAAATGCATATAGAGAACTGTCGAGAAAAATTCTTTCTGGGCTGTTTCCTGAAAAACGACCATTTAACTATTATTATTTAATATTTAGAAATTATGATCAAATGGTCCCCTCCACATTCTTTTCTTTCCGATTAATCGCTTGCTGTATGAACCCCGGTGCAAATCATCTTGTCGATTTATATCCTTTGCAATCAATTTATACCCTTGGAAATATCACACTGTTCTGTACACCGCCTCGAAGTGGGTTCTTTTTACCGTATGATTCAACGACTAAGAAGAATACTTCAGGCACTTATGGGAGTGTTCACACGATCGCAACCACTATGTGAACGTGTGAACAATCTCATAAGAGCATGAAGTATTCTTCCAAAGTTGTTGAATCATTAGGCCTATTTTCCACAGCGGCTGCGAACGCGTGAACTTTTCTGAGTTTGAAGTATTCTTCCATACTCTTAGAATTATTTTTATACCGGTACGCATAAACGAAAATCCACTTTTAGACAATTAGTTTCTATTTCAGTTGATAGATCTTTATTGTTGATTGTTGGCTAATAATTAATGAATTGTCTTATTCCAGCTAACGTTGAATGGGATTGGTGGAGCTCATCCTGGGCCCAATGGTGGAGGAACTTTGGCTGGAAAGAACATAATCCCAAAATGGTGGAATTTCCCGAACACAAGGGACATGCCACATACAGGCATAGTGAGTGAAAACAATCATTGTATCAGCACGAATTAATGTCCAATAAACTATTTCAATACGCTTTTGTGAAGTCCAAACTTTGTTTTGTCCATGACACTTGTCAACATCTTCCAAAGTACGGTACCGTAGCTAGCATTATTAAAGGCCTATCATGGAGAAGCTGTGAAGCTTCCCAGACTCTATGCAGTAAAATTAAAGTAGGAGTTTTAGCTTATTCACCAAGTAGGCCTATAGTGAGGTCCACGTTATAATGGCAGTGGAGAAAGATAGAAGAAGAGCGTTGCCGATTCTCTGCGTTACCACTGTCTTCTATAAAAGATAACTGATTCCAGTATATCTGATGTAGGCCTATTAACTGAAATTTCTTGTTTAGAATTAGTCAATCAATTATATTTTTTCGCCAAGAAAATATATTTTTCAATGATTTTATAATTAATTTTCATAATAAATTTAGATAGAATATATTCCGTTGATTAATCATATCTCTACATGATTTAAGAACGATCTGGCAACGTTGCGGAACTAGAGAAGGATAGCGCTATCTGCTTTGTCGAATGATAGACAAGTATAGCAATACCAATGTTGATCAAATACTGCTATCATAACGTGGACTTAACTATACCGAGTGATTCACATAAGGTGTAACAATAGGTAACTTGTTAACCGTTCATTTTATAGAGAACTTCTCCTCTTGATGTGCAACTTCCCTTCTTTTTTTGTGGCATTTTACGACATGCCATTTTAAATAGAAAATTTGGCCGCCATCTTCCAAAATGGAAGACAACTTTATTTATTTGAATGGCAACCCCAATTTTTATGATACTTTTGGATTCTACATAGAATTTTAACACATTTTTACTCCTGTCATTTTTTTGATAAACCTAACCGTTTAGGATGTATATCCATAATAAGCCAGTAATGCAATCCATATGATTTTATGTGTGGTTTATTATGGCTGTACATCCTAAACGGTTAGGTTTACCAAAAAATAACATGAGTAAAAATGCCTTTGAATTTTACGTAGAATACAAAAAATCATAAAAATGAGGGTAGCAATTCAAATAAATAAATTTGCCCTCCATTTTGGAAGATGGCGGCCAAATTTTCAATTTAAAATGGCATGTCGTAAAATTTCACAAAAAAGAAGGAAAGTTGCCCATTTAAAGTTCTCTTTAAAATGAACGGTTAACAAGTTACCTATTGTTACATCCTATGTGAATCACTCTGTATATCGGCTATATTTTGCTGAAACAAATCCGAATTGAATGAATTTTTCGTAGAATATGATTCCTGGGTAATACGTGAGTATGCTAATATTAAACAACTTGAATACAAGATGTGAACCTTCCACAATCCACAAATTGAGACCAGTTACAACTTTCTGTCTCAAATAGAGTTCCACATGCACTTGTTAACAGATTTCCTTACATTCCAAGAAAAAACATAATTTCAAGATTTAACCATCAAAACCAACTTCATTATCCTTGCAGTGATATTTCACACATATATGTGAATATGTAGCTTCAAGTACAAACTAATAATCTCAAAGAGACTGTGAACTTTGTATTCAAATAGTGACAATCGAAAGATATAGTTGATAAAAGCCTCAATTTTCTCAAAGTTCTCTGAAAATAATACTCAGAATATCCATCCCAGTAACTCTCTACCAAAAGATAGAGAGTTGTAAATTATATGATCCCATTAAAAATAGTATTACCTAGGAAAGGTGAGAATAATATTTTCTGTCCGATGGCATGATGTAACAGAAATTGGAAAAATAAATGGAAGTGAAACTACAAATTCGAGGTGTTTGGGCCACTCTGTGGAGAGCTCCAGATCTAAAAGGTCAACTTCTTTTATTCAAGTTGTGAAATACTCCAGAATTAACTTACTGCCATTCAGCACTGGAAAATCAGGGGACTGTTACAGTGATGGAATTAAACAAACTTTTTGTGTAGTTGAGAAGTTGATATTGTGGTAATTATTCATATTAAATGAAAAAGACTAAGACAATTTCTTAATCTTTTATCATTCAAGAATTAAACAAAGTTTTGATCAGATATGATCAGATGCGGCAACCGCATCCGTCAAACGATTGTTAGCCTATATAAATAATTCGCGTCCAAAATGGCTGAAATTTCAGTGAGTGATTATTGAAATATGATCCAGAACATACACCACATGAATATGTTGCTCACATGCGCTGTCATCTATTCATGATAAGGTCGGAAACTTTTCAAAATACCCTCGTTTTAAATAAATTCAAAAAGCAACACGTTTCAAGTTTTTGTAGGCCCAATGAATGGAGAATTCATTTTTACAATCTTGGAAATAATATTATTGATAACTCACCTATAATAGGAAGATTATCATATTCTTCAGAAGATAGTTCTTGTCTTCAAAGAGGAGCTATTCTAACTATCCCAGTAATGAAAGACATTACATGCCTCAAATGGAGTTAAATTCAAGAATACAGTAGCGATAGAGTCTCTGCACATCAATCACATCTTCCTCTCAGATTGAATCAACGTATGTGTTAAATTATTCAATTAAAAATTTTCAAGTTTTTCTATTACCTTCATTTTAATATCTATGCAATTGCCTACTGCCTGCGAAGGAAGTGGTTAGCTCTAATAAGTAAGTTTGTATTGACTCTTGAGATATTGTCTGGAAAGGAGAAAAATATTAAGCACCGGATTTGGATTAGTAACTTATTGCTGTGTTCTTATTGAAAATATTCATTTAAGTAACCTACAAGTAGAATTTCACCTTACTAGTGAGGTATAGCGGATTTAGATATGACAGTGTTCTTTCCTTGTACGTCAAGTGAGAGTTTAAAATTATCCAACTGAAAACATGATTATTGTGTGATTAAGAAGGATATTTCGTGAACGTTCATGAAGATAACAAAGCAGAAAACCCATGGATTCAACTGATTTAGGCTCAACTCACACTCACGCGACAAAGGTCGAGAAGAGACTCGACTCTAGTCGAGAGCATGTTTCCATATGATGACACTCAGACCAGTCGATTCTAGTCTCCGCGACTGTCACCATTTTTGAAAACACATGCTCTCAACTAATCGAGTCTCTTCTCGACCTTAGTCGCGTAAGTGAGAATTGAGCCTAAGATATCCTACAGATTGAGAATTTATAAGAGAGAACTGAGAAATTGAGAATATTCGAGTTGAAGTTATTTGAAATTAAGAAAAATAAGCTGAGTACAAGATGAAAAGATAATAAAAGACAACATATTATTATTGTATATTAACATTTCATAAACAATAAGGAATGCTTCATCTATATATGTTATAATTTCCTTCTGGGTAATATAGGTAATTTATAATAAAAAAATATTATCAAATATAATATTAATGAATCAACTCCAAATATTCTATTTTCTAGTAAGTATTTGAAGTAACAAATTCCACAGGTGACTTCATAACATGGGACCGCTATTACAATTTCGACGATTTCAACAAATACTACAATTATTTGAGGGAAGTGTACGGCAGTATTGTGTCAATACTTCTGGCTGGATACTCGTATGAAGGGAGGCCAATCAGCATTATAAAAATATCTTCTGGCCAAGCTAACGCTACAAAGGTGTGGATCGATGGAGGTATGACAGTAATAAATTATTACATATTTCAACATTTCATTTTATACCGAGAAATTATACAGACCACCTTGCCCTCCAATATATTCGGCAACTATACAAAATTGACATGCTTCGACAAGTGGAATAAAGTATAGCAGGCTATAGAAATTTTGAACTTTTTTCTTTTCACTAATCATCATCATCATCGGTATTGTGCCCTAGGGCAGGTCCATACATCATGATTCCTCTTTTTCCATTTCTCTCTGTTCTTTGCTGTCCACTCTTCAGCATGAAGTGTTTTCCCTATTCCCTGACATCATCCACCATCTTCTCACTCCTCCGCCCCAGCACCCTCCCTCACTCCACTGACCCTTCCATTGCCGTCACAAGGAGGCCGCCATGTCTCAGCAAGTGTCCCAGCCAGTTCCACTGCCGTCTCCTTATCACTGCCATAATATTCCTTTCCTCTCCTTCTCTACGCAGTACCTCCTCATTCCTCACCCTATCCATCCAGCTGATCCTCTCCATCCTCCTCCACACCATTTCAAAAGCCTCCAATTTCTTCTCCTTTTGTCTTCTGAGCGTCCAGGTTTCTGCTCTATATAGAGCCACTTTTAACTAACACAACTTTTCACTAATATAGGTACTAATCTCCTTGAAGATAGCCTCAACTTATTATCTTTGAGATAAGCGCTCCAACTTCTGCAATTCAAACATGAATGAATTGGAAAAAATGGGAGAGACAACAGGCTGGAATCCCTTTCAAATTCAGGTAATCAATTTTGACGTTAAATATATGACTTCGCTTTTCAAAATTAGCTCGTCGTATTTCCAAGACAATTAATAACTTCATAAGTTACTGGTGAAATGAGAAATCAATAGGTACTAAGTGAAAAATACACTCAATGACAATTGAGAATTTAGAGTAATCAGGTTGGAGGCGAGAATATAACATGTACTCGATAATTGTTCAAAATACTTGAGTTATTAGCTCAGTGGATTTACTTGTATTATTTATAGGAATCTTATTGAATTTAAAAGAACGTAGATGATAGTTTTTTCAAGGTTTGACCTGTCAATCCACAGGTACTCAAGGTAATTAGCTTAGGCAAGCTATTAGCTTAGTGGATTTACTCGTATTATTTATATGAATCCTAGTGGTTTTGAATGAACGTAGATGATAATTTCTTCAAGACTCGTACTATTCATCCCCAGGTACTCAAGGTAACGAATGGATATCACCGTCGGCAGTCACTTTTGTCATGAAGGAACTAGTGGAGAACAGGCATGCCCATGGTAGTATCATGAAGAAAATCGACTTTTACGTAGCTCCCTTTCTAAACCCTGACGGCTACGTGTACTCTCGGCACAGTGACAGAATGTGGGCAAAAAATCGAAAGAGATTCAAGGATGACGAATGCTTAGGGGTTAATTTAAACCACAACTGGAATTCTCGTTGGGGAGAGGAGAGATTGTATCGGGAGAATATTTGCTCCTGGAAGTATCCTGGACCTTTCCCTTTCTCAGAGCCTGAGACCAGAGCTGTTTCTGAATTTTTAGTGAGGCATGCAAAAAATATGAAGGTAAATAATAATGTAATAACTTGATTGTAAGAGAATAGATTTTGTGGTATTTCTTCATAATTGAAGGAATGAGACTTTGATGATGTCAATAGATACTACTATCATAAACTATGTAAACGCATTATATCAAGCACATTATATGCTTAGATCTGTGCTACTATATTCACTAGAAATATAGTGGTATCAACATCATCGATGTCTCATTCTTCTATAATAATATAATGTTATGTAATACTATGTAATAGTTATGTTAAATTATGTGTAGGCTGTTTATATGAGACTAATTATTGGCTTATTCATATTAAGTGCTTCTCTATAATTTATCCATAATTCAAAAAGAATACATTTTCGATTATTACTGATATTGATGATTGGTCAAGTACTGTATAACCAAGGAAAAATAATCATTAGTAGGACACAATAAATAGGGATCAATCTGGCTTAGACGCTGACTTTGTAATCGGAGGCCCCGGGTTCGAGGCTAGAACTCAGCGAGGCTAGATATTTTTCTCGGGTCACTCTTGTGTTTCGGATGGACACGTTGATTCATCGAACCCGGCTGACTAAAAGCAGCCGTTAAGTCATGCCAGAGGCCCTGAAATTGATCAGATGCAACCTGAAAACAGACCTGAGCAAGCCAGTTCACTCGAAGTTTATTATTTTTTTTATTCAGATCAATCTCGAATGCTTGTGTAATGTTTGAGTCTCTGTTAACCTTTCAGTTATAACTGTTATGAGTGAACTCTAAAATACCTGAACAACTAAAATGTTAAATAATGAATAATATGTAGTTATTATAGACTGTTTATTAACCGTTTATGAATAGTCTACATTCTATAGAGCATCTCATTTTCTACTCCAACAGGTATTCATTTCATTCGCAGCCTACGGCCAAACTTTGGAATATCCATTTGGATACACTGATAAAGAGCCCAAAGATGCAAATGATCTTGAAGAAGCTGCACAGTCAGCAGTCGAGGCTGTTCAGAAAATTGGGGGTCCCAAATACAAAGTCTCTACCATGTTTGAAAATGATGGATATAGTACAGGTATGGACTAGAATTCTGCTAGGCCTACATTCAATTCTGAAGCTTCAGAAACAATTTAATGTATCTTGAAAAGATGTTATCAACCAATTTTTCAATCAGAATTGTTTTCCAGTTGTTTAATCACTTGAATTTGTGGATTAGTTTGATAGAATAAGACATGTGCAGAAATATATGGAAAAAGCCATAGAAATACTGGTAATCAGAAAAAAACTAATTCGTATTTATAGAATCCTTCTCACTATTGTATATTGTTAAATTTCAAAATCCTTCAAGTTGAACTTAGTGGCATATGTGGCATATGTGTAGTCTCATATATAACCTATTTGGGCAATATTATAAACTGAATTCAGGGAGAAAAGAAGTTTTGGGCTAGCGCCTGTTTTCTTTCTCTGCAATATTATATTGTTTTTGGCCTTATAAATTTTAATAAGTTTGAAAATATTCTGTCTGTAAAGGAATGACAAAAACTCGAATGCTATGTAGTTGATGATTCATGATTGTAAATTAATATTGTATTTGTATTATTCTCATTATATTCTTCGTATCTTGTTTGGGTTTCACAGTTATGTTATTGATTTCAGGTAACATGATAGACTGGGTGAAAGGCTCGCTTGGAATAAAATATGTCTACAACGTGCAGTTGAGGGATAACAAACAGGAATGGTTCATCACTCGACCAGAAAATATTCTGCCAACTTCAATCGATGCTCTCCAAATAGTCAAGGGTATTGTGGAGTATGTTACGGAATAATCCACACAATCGACTGAGAAACGAATTCAGTGGACATAAAAACTGGAATTCAATTGAGAATTTGTATTTTATTGGTGGATTATGATTATTATTTTAGTTGGGTGATATTGTGAAATGAATAAAACGTTTTGATATAGACTTGTGTATTTCTATCAAGAAGTTCCTGAAACAAAAATTATTATGCAATAAAATTTTCTCCACCATTTTATCACTCAAGGCCCATTCATCATTTATCACTATTCATCATCCATTCTACTAACTATTTACTACTCATTTGAATTGCGGAATATTCAAATACATACAATGGAACTGTTATAAAATTACTGGTACTATTATTGTGGAGTTCTACTTTAATAGTTCACAGTACCGTACTGCTTCTAGCTGAGTGGTCAGAGAATGAATTTCACCCTTTTCTCCAAGCTCGTACATCAAACGCAAATAAAGATGGCGGCTGCTACACATGAATTTAGCGCGGGAATAATTGCGTGCCAAAAGGCAAAAGCGCGGGAAATATTCTCCCGCCAGAACCAGACATTATGAAAAGGATGTGCAGTTAGGGCCATTAGAATAAGCACACCTGTTGTACCTTTGAACACTTATTCTAATTGTTGAGTGGGGAGAGGGGCAACTTGTCGTATGTAGGGTGGAAGAGTGTGGATGGGAGAGTGGGGTAAGGCTGAGAGACTTATGAGGTAGCTCTCCAAGATTATTGTTGCATGTACTTGGTGTAGTTGTGCATGTTTTGTAAATGTTCTGTTCACTTAGTAGTCACACTAAAAGGTCGCAAAACTATTATTCTGATTGCTTTGAAGTGTGAGGAGTTGGACTGTTTAAAATGGAATTCAAATTAGTTTCAAATGAAATTGATTCTCTACTCTGAAATAGAACTTTACATTTCAGTGAATAATCTTTTTAAGGTATTGGTTTGATCTTGAAATAATGCTAGTTCATCTCCATCATGGTAAGTACGAAGAGAGTAGGAGATATGTGGCTGACAATAGCCAGGGATTGATTGATTGAGTACTTTATTTATGTAGATTACAATATATACTGGCTTATACATTTATATAAAATAGCTTACAATACAGCAAAATTATAGATGAATTTACATAATATAGACTAAGAGAATAATTATTGAACTGTATATGATATGAAAAAGCAATTTGTAATATAATAACTATAGATAATAATTATATTGTTATGCATCTACATAAATTGGCGGAGCTTTGGACATATCGATGTCCATTCTTCGGAAAGAATATTAAAAATATCCTACCCACTAACTCTCTACCAAAACGTTAATTTCATTAATTAAACTAAGGGATCGGAGAAGGTAGAGAAGAATCATGGACAATTTGCAAATATATTGTAAATTGAGTTGGTAAATTTTGATCTTTCGAAGATGTTTTTTGGTAACTGCCAACTACAAACTACCTCATTTGAGAGGCTTTTGTCATTTAATGGATGTCAATAAAGCTATTGTTATTATCAAGTACGAAGAGAATGCAACCTGAACTAAAATAGAGACCAGGCTACTGAAAAAACTTAATGAATAAAAACTCAATCCGCCGATTGATTCTTCTATCTAATTCCATGATGTAGAGTAAAAGAAACATAGCCTCAAATTACAACTGAGATACTCTCAAATCAATTACCTAGAGATGGACCAGAAATGATTAAACAGTGAAGAGAAGTAGTTCTAAAAAAAATAATGGAACATGGAGAAGAAGAATTAGTCGAAAGTAAAATAGATGGAGGAGGAGAAGGAGAAGTAGAAAAAGAAGAAGAAGAAGAAGAAAAAGAAGAAGAAGAAGATGAAGTAGTAGTAGTAGTAGGAGGAGAAGAAGAAGAAGAAGAAGAAGAAGAGGAAGAAGATGAAGAAGTGGTGAAGTGGAGGGGAAAAGGGGGACATACGATAAAAAGAATTCGATCGTTATTGGTATGGAGTGGGAAGTGCCTATAATTCATAAGTGAAACGCTTCTAACATTTTAATAAGATGTTACAGAGGGTCCCAATACAGTAGGAGGAAATATATTGGATACTCGTGCCTCATGCTTCCTTCAGAAATATTCACAATACCATTCAACGTTTCAATTCTTTCAGCTTCCCCTCATCAATCTCGTTTTTAATAGGCAATTTTCGCATTTTCCTCTCAAATTCTCCGATTGCTCTCATAAATTTATTTTCTGAAAAGTTTGATTTGTCAATATGGTTCATAATATTATTTTCCATTCATCTGAAAGGAACTCGAAAGATTTCATTATTACCTGGATGAGGATTGAGCTCAACTATAAAATAACTTAGTAAATATCAGTTTGATTAATCTACTGAAGTGAAGTAGCTAGGATTTTTATAGAGAGCGACTTCCTTCTCCAATATTTCTTTATAGAATCACTCTACTGATCTGGATATTTGCGTGAAAAAAGTGTCAACTGGTCCCTAGCTGAATCCATGCTGAATTTGTCAGCATCAGGTTTGGTTTCCATTATTTTTTCTAACTGATGCGGAGAATTATGAAGAATTCTTTCAACTGATATGATACACCCAGCAAACATTATTTTACTTATTAAAATATTCAGCCTTCCTTTTCGGATCTCAACCGTCAAAACTCATTTCCTTCAAACCCACTCAAGGAAATCCTCTTATTATTTTGATGACTTTCATCGCAAATAAGCTACTTACTGAACATTATTGTTAAGAGAAGAAGCTCTTTAAACTCTCTCTCAGCTGCATTTCAAATAAATTGAAAGTGGTCATGATTGTTCTACCATTAGATAAATAGAGCATTCATAAATACGGAATGGAGAAGCATATTATGCAGTAAGCCAATACTCGTAATTTAAACTGGTGAACTTATAAAAGAGGTTCAATATAATATTATGCGCTATAAAGTCTTATATCGGTTTAATACTCATGCACATCTACACATTAAATGTACGTTAGTAATCAATCAAACTGATATCAATCAGTCGAATGATTTGTCTCTTGGATTCTAATCACAAATTGAAATTTGTTGAGCTACTAGTACGTGTTTTAGGGATTCACAGATTTAGCCATGCAAATGAGATTGATTCTAGAGATTTGCCAAAACTACAGGCTCATATACAATATTAGGTTTTTTGGCTAATACTGTATAAACCTGAAGACATTAGAATGCCACGTTCTCGCGATCGAGCTTATAAAGTCAGTTGGACATACATCGATTTTTGGATTTCTTGCCGTCCTTATAAATCATACTACCAGATTCAACGGAACTTGTCAAACACAACATGATGTGAGTTTTCCAAGTTATGTTCAATCTAGAATAACATTTATAAATTGAACGCTCGAATATCGATGTGTGTGTAATTGGCTGGTAAAACGTGGAATTCGGCCTCTAAAGGTGAGTCTTAAAGGTAATCAAGTTTTAGAGAAAATATAAACTCCAATTTAGGATTAAAATAAATCACAATTGTGAATTGAAAACTAATTCTCAAGTGAATATCTTATGGAATGTATCTTTTTAGTGATAAATTGTACGCATATTCAGTGATAATAATCACTTCGAGTTCCACATCATGGATTTTCACATAAAAATTCCTAGAAATTCTAGAGAAAACTTTGATGAAGCTGTGTCTCCAGGGTTAAATGTATTTAACGGAAGATTCACAGAAATGGAAGTGCCTTGCTACTATTAGTCTATTCTATCAATTGAATATAATTATCTTTAACAATGTAATGTAATGAAGAATTTGAAACTATGAATGTTGAATAATATTATAGTTCCATGTTGGAACTCTCTATACTCTAAAGATGATGGATGTACAACTATGGTCTTGTGATTTAAAGTATCAGATTTAATGGAATTGACAATATCATCCTATGGGAAGATATGTGATCAATATGATAGAAAGGTTCCACAGAATCAAAATTTGTTCTAGAACTTCTTCAATTGTATCTACTTTGAGGCACATTTCTGTTGCCAAATAAATGCATATTATGCCTTTCTGACGCTCTCACTGATCATTAACATGCAGCATTCATATTTATACTATAATATCTTGATTATATTGTAACTCCACTTATACCGATTCCATCGAATGTGAAGCTGTTACACTCCCATGAGAGGATACAGCTACAAAAGTTTAACCTGGTGTTCAGAACAAACAAGTTCCAGAAAGATGTCGAGTACTTTCAGAATAGTCGCGAGTTGTGGCACGTTGGTTGCGTGAAATCAACTAAAGAGCTCCATGAATCATGTTGCTGGAGAGACGAGAGCAGGTGAATGGGACACAAGATGGAAGACAAAGAGAAACGGATGATAAAAGTGCAGAGAATGGGATATAATTAAAGAAGACCGACTGTTTTTGCCAGAAAGAAACGCGCAAATATGTTGTGAGACCTTAATTCCTTCTTGAAAAACATGATGGATGGAGGAGCTTCTGTAACAAAGACATACCAGCACATGTTGAGAAGAGAAGCTGCCTCATTTTGCCCGCCATACAACTGCAAAATTGTTATCATTTTGCTCTCTCATTAAATTAGTGAAAAGATGTGGGTCTAATTATTTATCTGGACTTGCTTAAATTGTTTTGCAGAGGACTATAACGTTCCCAGTATGATTTTCTAATTAAAACAGCTTAAATATCAACTCAAAAATATTGCGAATGAAGGAAATGAGAAAAAGAATTTTGTTTTTCAATTCAACAAAAATTGACAATGATAAATACTATTACTAGTATTCAATAGTATAAATACTAGTATTAGTTTAAAAAAATAAAGGATGCCACCCCTGAGAGAACTGTGCGGAGTCGATCATATTACAAATAAACATTAAGGGCCGTTTGTACAGTGTAAGTTTAAGCTAAAGCTTAAACCAAATCTGGATATTTTTCGGTTTAAACTAAAATTCCCTTTGCACATTATCAGTTTAAATTCTGTATTGAGTTTAAACTCTTGGAAAGTTTAAACCTCTAAAGCAGGAGGTTTTAACCAAATAATTTGGATTAACTTGAAATCTGTAAAGATTTGATGGGGAAACACCTGATAGTACATTATTTTTGGACAGTTGTTTTTAATGCTTCTGTGGACGATAATAATAATTATTAAGGTTATAGTGAATCATTATTTGAACGTAAAAAGGATTATTATTGAGGAATTGATAGACGTTTTTAATGTGATTGATAAAGATGACTGAAGAAATTTTGAAACAGAGAAATTAGGCAAAAAAACTAAACATTTAAATTTCTGGGATGATAAAGAATTTTTTGAACGGTTTTGCTTGAGTAAAGCAGCTGCCAATTTAGTATTTGATTAAATAAATCACTTGATAGAAAATAAGACAGTTTTTAACAGTGGTCTTTCATTAGAAAACATGTTTTCGCCACACTGCACAGAAAGCAGCTGTTTTCCAGTCCCTACGTAGATCTGAAAGACCTTGTTTGCAGACGACGTCAGAAAAGGGTTTCTTTTCCGGTCTAGGCCAGAAAGTTGTCTCTTTCCAGCCGCTCATGGAAGTAGTTAATAAGTCATCCGCTAGATCGGGCGAGTGTCCACTTTCATCATCAGCTGAAGTCGCCATGATTTCAGTTCCAGTTTCGAATCAAACTAATTCGCTTCGCAACCAGTTTTATTCAATTATTTATTGTTGATTAGTGCATTCCGAATTTTCAAAAATGCTTGAAGATGACTGTGGTATTCCAAGTGAAATTTTAAAAGAATCTGAAATCCTGACTGCAAAACTTCTACCACTAAAATCAAGAGATAGGTACGATAGCTTAACGAGTATTCTTTATTTTGTATTCTTTATTTATTTTGTCAGCAATACCTGTAGTGTGGCGAAAAATATCGTTTGCACCACGGGCAAAAATGTTTTTCCAGCTCTCAATCTTTTCTAGTCCTAGGCCTACGGCCTCGGACTTGAAAACCGATTTCGAGCTGGAAAAATCTCATTTTCTGCTCTAGGTGCGAAATATACTATTTTAATAACACATAGGCCTAACTGAGTGAGATATTTTGCTTTTTTGAGATTTTTATTAAACGAGGAAAACCATAGTAGATTTCTGCGTAAGAAAATCACTTCTTTATCTCACATTATGAAATATATTTTTTGGTGCCAACTAAATATAAGTTTGTATTCAATATTAATATAGCAATTCATCGTTTTTTGAAGAATTTCTTGATAGCTTTTCTCTTTTATTAACGTACAGCTCACAACTCTGTGGATTTTGAACGACGAAATAGTATAGCTATATAACTCAATTTACTGATGTTTTGTGAGTAAACAAATAATAACAAATTTCCTGTAAAAATCAGCCATCCAGATATTATAAACGATGACATTCTATTACCAACTTAACGCTAAACTAGTTTAACTTCAAGTGGATTAGTAAATGCACTGAGAAAACCGATTCAAGTTTAAACTCTCAGATTAACTTAAACTCGATTAACTTAATTGAGTTTAGCAATCTATACTGTACAAACGGCTCTAAGTCATTATATATCATAACTTACCAGTATACAGAAATGGAACGAGTATCATAGAAATCCTTCGATTGATAGTCTCCGTTATCAACAATCATTTAGCTTTTTTTTGAAAATTTTTGTTCTTGCTGAAGTCTTCAGATTCCTCAGCGACTAATCACAGTGATGAAACTTGTTGCAACGAGATTTGGAAACACTAACATTCTACATTTCAAATTTCGAAAAACATTTTACGTTGCATAATAGTACAATAGTACAATAGTACAATAGTACAATATTCTGGCTCAAAGTTTAATCATTGATAGAATTCAGGCTCAATAAACAATTATTGATCGCATATCAGAGCATTGGGATGGAATTGTTGAATGAAATATTCCATCATTATTAAGAGTGCTATACTGTTCTATTATACTACGTAGAATGTTTTCGAAATTTGTAATGTAGAATGTTAGTGTTTCCAAATATCGTTGCAACAAGTCTCATCACTGTGATTAGTCGCTGAGGAATCTTCTTCAAAGAATAGTTTCTGGATGAAAAAAGAAGCCTTAGAAGGCTAATAGATCTTGAGTAAAGTCAATACCATTAATAATAGTTTATTATACATCCAAAGTGTAGTATAATACGTTCCATTTGAAATGTATTATTCACTCTAAATATATTTTTTGGGACTTTGTATTCTGGAAAAATGGAAATTATTATATCATGATTATCATTATTATTATTATTATAATATTATAAAAGGCAAGATAGATAATTAGACACCGAATCTCTGCAATATAAGTGACATACAGTACATCTATTATATTGTAGTAGTGGATACGATGATCATGATGTTATTAAATTAACAATTGACAATTGATTGTTCATCAATAAATGTCTCCAATTTCAAATATTTTCCGATCTCGAAACATCAATTCTTCAATTTTTGTATTGAAATCGACCTGCTCGTATACTTTCGTGAGAAGTTTTCGTTGTTCTTTACCTGTGAAAACTCATCTGGCCAGGTTTAGCTGAGTCCAAATGACGCAGACGGAGCTTACAAAGTACATTTCCCTCGAGAAATTTACTGTCGATTCTTGACTCTGGCTCCCATTGACTGAGTCAGTCAACCCTCCTCCCAAATAATCACAACTAAACGACATCGTGACAAATCTCCCACAGAAAACAAGTAGCTGGTTCCTCTCTATTTTTATTGTTGTTTGCTTCCATGGTTGTTTGTTTTCGATGGTTTATGGTTTACAAGACTTTTGAAATCTAGCTATTCTAGATAATTTTTATAAAAGAATAGAATTATAGTATCTTTTTCCGAAATTAATAAAATAATAGAATAAAAATACAAATTAAAACAACTAGTCTTTCTAGTATCCGTCTATTGTCTGTCTATTGTCTGTCTGATGTCTTTCTAGTATCTGCCTATTGTCTGTCTAGTGTCTGTCTGATGTCTTTCTAGTATCTGCCTATTGTCTATCTGATGTCTTTCTAGTGTCTGTCTATTGTCTATCTAGTGACCGTCTGATGTCTGTCTGATGTCTGTCTGATGTCTGTCTGATGTCTGTCTGGTGTCTGTCTAGTATCTTTGGGGTCTCTGTCTCTTGTCTTCTTGGTGTATTATAATAGGAACCTTATTTGTCATAAAAACACAAACCATACAGCTTAAAATACAAAAAATATGAGTTTGTTTATATTATTTGTCTGTTGTCTGTCTGTAGTCTGTATAGTGATCCTCCAGTGTCGATTCATGTGTGACTACAGTCACCTAGTTTTTGGAGAGCAGAATGATGTAAGTGTTACACAATAAAATGTACTCGGGTGACTGAAAGTCTCATTTCGTGCTCTACTAGTTGGGCACATCAATTTGAATTGTCGATTTGAATTCGCAGTGCAGGTCCAGATAAACGGGATAATTGAGGGAGACTTATTCAAGGTAATCAATCCTGGTAATCGATACATACACATACGGAGCTGGGACAGACAGCCATTCGCAATAATTTTGCGTTAAATTAGAATCGATAACTTTAAGCTTATTTACGCTGCAACATACGTTGCTTAGCCCATTTGACAACATGTTTATATTATGTGGAATCGACAATATGTCACACTACAATTAAGTTTTGTATTTAATCCACTATTATAAACAGATAAGTCACACAACATACAAGTTTTGTATAATGTACTCCACTATGAAAGTACAAAATGTCACACTGTTACACTACAAATGAGTTTAGTATTTACTTCACTTCTTCTTATAATAAAAACACTAGCTGATATAAATTAGCTGAAATCAACGAACTTTTATTGGTGTAGCAGCCCTACCTGTGCTGACATCTCACGAATGCACTACGGCTTTGTTTACGGAGGTGTTAACTACCTCCAATTATAAAAGTGATTCAATTGGAAAAGCACGGTGATCTCAAGTGTTATAGGGTATTGTTCACTTCTCTAATGGATGGTAGTGAAGCATCAAGATCCAAACTCAAGGATCAATAGTATATAGATTTTTCATATTCATCTCTTGAACTTTCACTTGAATTAACCGAATATCCACCCAAGAATGAACAGATTAAATTAGCGTAATAACCTTTTGAGAATGAATATGCTATTATAAGAATTGTTGCAAAAAAATCATTCATTTCTCATTGTTC